>NC_081189.1:3889765-4127265 GCF_902713425.1 Acipenser ruthenus
ATTAGCACTCCTTAGTTAGTCATTTCTCCCAGTCAAGTTCAAGACTACATAGACAGTAACTGACAATAAAAACACGCAACACTGAATGAATTCTAAAAAAGTTATTAAAATAATACAGTACAAAAATAGAAAAGAAGATTAGTATCAATATAGCACAAGTCAGTATATTAATCTATCTCAGCCAGCAATAGTATTCAGATAATATCTCGGCGTCAGTGTAAATATCAATTACATGTAAAAAGCAAGCATTTATCAATGGTCTAGAATGTGTGTTTAAGAACTAATAACATTCAAGTCAGTAAGTATAATATGAGTATGCAAGCAGTTGAACTGTTTGAGTGAATATGAGTCGGTAAATATTTGAAATAAAATCCTGGTGAATTCAAATGAATAGGCATTTAGAAAATCGTAATGAATTCTTTGTTAAAAAAAACAACTATCTAGGTCTATATCTCTACTTAAATTATAATCCACAGCACATAGCTTAACACCCATTCATTTTTAAAAACAACTTCAGCACCTCTTACTCAATTTCTTCGATCCCTTTGATTATTATAGTTCATAATTTACTTTTAATGAAATACTAAAACAAGCCCTTTTGTAATGAAGCACTGGGTGACCACACCCCTTTCACATTTCACAAACATCAGCCTTTCTGCAAACACACATGGATTACATTCCGCAGGTGCGTTTTGTGTATCGATCCATTCTTTAGTTTAATTGAAGAAGCACTCCCATTTATTTGTGAAGTCGATGCAGTAGCAGAGCGAGGGCACGGTTCGTTGCTCAGGCTCTTGTTGATGAAAGCTCACGTCATGTAAAGATGCCCATTTCCTGGTCAGGCAACTTCATTATTAACTTTCCTTTTCTTTAATCGAGATCCAGGTTAATTACATTTCTTTTTTAAGTCTGTTTTAAACAACGTCCAGGTTTTCAATCAAGTTTATGGAGTTATTTGAGGTCTTGCTAGAGCTGGTGGTTTGGGTGGTGTTTCTGTCTCCTCTCTCTCTCTCACTCTGACACAATCTCCAAGAACAAAGAAAACACCTTTCCTTGTAACCTTGACTTTCCAAAACTTACAAACAAATCTCTTTACTACAATAACAAGACTGAGGCACCCATTTCTCTGGAGTTCTAGGGGTTAACCAAAAGAACATGGGGCCCCATATCCCTTCACCTTCTTTATGGTCATACATTAGTATCTAGATACACCTTTTCAGGATTTGCTTTTGGAGTAAGAGGGCAGTTGTTGTGTACTGATGTTTGTAAAAGGAACTTATGCAAAACACTGAATAATTATCCAGGCAACTGTAGTCATGTAATTGATTTCTGGTCCTAGTAATGGACCTGGAATTAAATGGGCTATTAGAGCACTATAGTCCTGAAGTAGTAGGAACATGTTTCTCATCATGTGTGTGTGTGTGTGTGTGCTGGTGCATCACATTCACTGTGCTGTGGATCAATGGCTGGATTACAGCATATTTGCTTCAAAGCATGTAGATGTCTGTAAACTATTGCTGAACAGGATGTACATATTGCCTCAGGCTTCCCGAAAAGGAGATCAAACCTAAAGCAGGGTCCCTGGAGCTAAGCTTTTGAAAATGATGTAAAGTCTCTGTGTAATGAACCCTCTGCAGTGACTGTCTGTGATGTGTAATAGATTCATATACTGGATCATCAGGCAGCTTGCTGGTCTCTGACCCTCAGTTTGAACCTATCATTTAGTTTGACATGTTTATTAAAAGATAAATACAAAATAAAAGTATAGTTGAAAGTTGTGGCAAAAATAATATATTTATTATGTAATATTATGGATGGACAGTAAAGGCCAATACATTAATAAAACATTAAAAGTATAAACTGGAACGGTCCAATCAAAGGTTGTACTGGTCCTATTACCAATTATTATAAATGGGTATTGTATTAATTATATTACTCTCTAGATATTGACTAACTGCATGGGATTTCTGCACTTATTTTATAAGGCATGCTTGCAGATAAGCAAACCTAATAATAATAATAATACTGCAGTTCCATAGGATAGCCCATCACAGCACTGGCGTAGTGGGAAATCTAGTCATCTGGTGCCATCAAGTGGGTGTTTGAAAGACTTGAAGATTGTTATCAAACAGTGGTGATATTGTATTACTGTATGGACTTCTATTATAGTTTTAAAGGTTAAAAGGTTTGTGTGCTTGTTTGTCTCCTCATTTGTTTGTGTTTATTATATATCTCTTTATCTACACTAGCCTGCAGCACATATTTTGATGTTTTGTCTTATGTTTAGAACATAAGAGAATGTACAAATAAGAGGAGGCCAATCGGCCCATCAGTGCTCGTGCAGGTCTTTTTGTTTGAAGGCTAGTGTGCATTACAAGAAGCTGTAATACAGTGTGATATGAGCATTGCCCCCTGCACAGCACAGCGAGGCAATGCAGGAGGCAATTAAAAGCAAAAAAAAAACAAAACACATGCTTATGACTGAACAAAACTGGATCTGTATTTTTTTCTTCTTTTAAGTATGCAAAATGTTTCTCTTATTTTGTGTAAAGGGTTCTTTTGTGTAAAAGTTGGTCACCACATTACCAAAAGGACAAAGAGTAACTAGGCCAGTGTTTAAAGGAATGAGTTATTGAAGTCTTTAAAATTAAAAGGAGTAGACAAAGCTAAGCCTGGCCAATACTTCAAGCACAGAACCCAGGACCAGAGGACACAGCTGGAGATGAAGTGGAAACAGACTTCGGGAAGAGAGTAGGAGACGCTTCTTTACGCAGAGTAGCGAGGGTATGGAAGGCGTTAAATAAAATAAAATGGTAAATGCATATAACCAATGGAAAAGCCTGGAGAAACAAATGCTGAATTACAGTGCATATTTACTGTGGTAAAACTGGTACACGTTTATAAGGATACCTCCCCTGTTCCAAAGCTCCACCTGTCATACAATACAATTGCTGCCATTGTGGCTTCTGCAGCCCTTGTTTTGTCATGAAGATGTATGGGTAAGTATCTCTGCTTTTTATATGCGTCTTACAAAATGTGCCGTGTGTGTGTGTGTATATATATACAGTGCCATCTGAATGTTATCAGATCTTCAACCAAAACCTAATATTAGATAAAAGGGCCCCCTTAGATATATATATTAGGGCGGCATGGTGGCGTAGTGGTTAGCGCTGCTGCCTCACAGCGCCAGCGTCCTAGGTTCGAATCCGGCCTAGGGTACTGTCTGTGTGGAGTTTGCATGTTCGCCCCGTGTTCGCGTGGGTTTTCTCCAGGTACTCCGGTTTCCTCCCACAGTCCAAAGACATGCTGTCCAGGTTGATTGGTCACTCTAAATTGCCCTCTGTGTGAGTGTGTGTGTGTGTGTGTGTGTGGTGCCCTGTGATGGACTGGCGTCCCGTCCAGGGTGTAGTCTCGCCTTGCGCCCTGTGTATGCCGGGTTAGGCTCCGGCTCACCGCGACCCTGTAAAGGAGTGAGCGGTTAATGACAATGGGTGGATGGATATATATATGTCTGTATATTTTGATTATTATTAATACTAATAATAATTCCATCTAGAAACATGACTTAGTAAAACCATGTTTCTCTGTGTGTTGTCAGTTTAGCTGTCTGTCATGTAAATGGATATTTGATTGATTTGGTACAGTCTTCTCACTGTGGCTATTGTAATTGTGGAGCCTCTCTCCTTATTAAAGCACCTAATAATATAATGAATAAATACAAACATTGTTCCCAGGCTGTGTGTAGTTGTGTAGGTGTTGGGAAAGTCTCGATTTGAGGATGCCACACTGTGTACAGCCAGGGTGCATGATCAGATTCCCAGCACAAATAAAAGGGGGCTGTTACAGACACTTACTCAACTGCTTAGCATTTTTATGTTTTTTAAATTGTAATGCCAGCACTCCTATTGAAGCAGTAACCACTCTAAAGCGCTCCTCTTCCAGTACTTAATTCCCTCTCTGTCACTGTGAATGGCACTCTATCTGTCTTGTGCCATTAAGTGACAGAGCAGACACAAGCTACTGTGAAAGGGCAGCTTCATGGAGATAATTGCTTAACTAATGCTCTGCTCTGGTATCCTGATTTGAGATATACGAGTTTGTCTAATCCACAAGGATGCCTATTGCCCATGTTAGTCAGAGCCTTAAAACTGCTATGGTACAATGTTTGTTGCTATTTAGAATAAACAGCATTAAATAATGGGCTGCCTAAAATGTAATTTCTAGGCATGACAAGAAAACTAAAATGTATTGCAGCCTCAGATATATAATAAATCCAGTTTGGATGTGTACGAGCCTTGAACCCGCTTTGTAATGGTGTAAAGCGCAGGGCTATGTTATTGATTTCCAGAGATATTGCTGTTGCTAATCATCCCACAGGCATTATCATGACAGAGAAACCCCTCGATGACGCATCCTGACCCTGTCATCAAGACAAACAGGCAAGAAGTGGAGCTGTGCTGCTGGAAAAGACACGCTGATTTCACCCTTGTTAGCAGAACCTGGCAACTCTGTTTTCTCCTGGAAAGGGTCCACAAGCAATCATTGATTCAACCACAGACTCTGTGAACGCACCATTTCACTTTCCAGTGTTGTATTAGCAAATTACAATGCAATGAACAAAAAACGGAGACATTCTGATTAGAATATTTCACCACCAGACTGGAATTTTTGAGTAAATTGCATTGTTAATTTGTATTTTTTTTTTTATTATTTTTTTTGATCCATAGCATTTTAATACTGTCTTGTAAGCTCTAAAAAAAAGCAAAATTAAAAGCAGACAAAGATGCAGGAGAAAAAAAAGTTGGAAACAAGATTTAATTGCACAGTATTTAAAAAGTGGTACCTGAACAAAGATAACTAAATCCACACTCATTCTTGTTCTATTGTGTGTCTGCGTTTAGGGAAGAGCTGGTTGCATGGGCACCCACCATTACACCCCTCGTGAAGTCACAGATTTACTCCTGCTTTCCTGTTATTGCTGCCAAGTAGTTTGCGCACGACTCACGCACAGCTTTGAGGTCAAGCAGTCGCATACATTTGCATTCATTTGAGATTTTATTGGATTTTACTTACTTTCTCTAATTTGTTGGCCAGTCAGAGTCTGCTCTGCAAATGGAGGCTGACTCATTCATTTTAAATGTTTTTTTTTTAAGTTCAGTAAGACATATCCACAGTGTGTGTCTTTCTATTGTTCGTGTGTCCAGGCCCCATACTGTTCTTTAATTCCATATGAAAACAATCCAAGTAAAACAGCTTTTAATTGTTTTTTCAAACAAGATAAATAGTCTTTGCCAATGTAATTGACTCTTTTCCTGGAAAGGCTGATCCCATATTTCCTTTACTCCCGTTCATTTGTAAATCTCCCTGGTGATTGTTGCCAGCGCATGATTATTTATTAGTTATTTCTGCAATATACTTTAATTGTTGGTACTTTTTTGTCTTTTGTTCAAAAGTACCACTTTATAGTAGAACTTTAATGATTTCTTGACCCTAAAATATGTTGTTTTGAACTCTGATTATACTTTTTGCCATGTTGAACTTTTATCGGACCGCTTGCTTCCAAGTAGATTTTTTTTTTTTTGGGGGGGGGGGGGGGTGGATTTTTCGCAGGATCTATACTATAAGTAGTTACAGATTAAAAACCTTATGAAATGATCTTAGAGATGTGCATTTCAAATGTGTCCTTCAACTGAAACTGCTGTAGGCAGTATCAGAGTTCTCTTAATGAATGTATCTAAAGTAAGTGTAATTACTCCTGCCAAGTCTGAATAACGAGAGGAACTTTGAAACTTGAACATATATTAAACATATTAACTTTTATGCTGCTCTTTGTTGTGTCAGATTGGCTGAGCTTTTAAAGGTTTTCGGGCAGGAATCGCTTGCCTAAATTTCATGAAACGTTGCCTAGATGTTTGTTGCAAGTAGCTGTTAGTCATCTATTTTTCACATAGCACTGAGCTTTTGAGCCGTATATTGGAAAGCACTTTTGTTAAAATATACAACATGGAAGAAGAAAACGTGCTCCTGTGTGTCTTCTTAATGAACCTGGAATGGTTCAAACTGCGAGTCAAGTCCTACAGTATTTCCATCCCTGTCCTATTCTAAATGCGCAGCAGGACTAGGCAGCCATGAAACAAGTCCTGTAATGACAGGAGAAGACCAGCAGAGGGAGCCAATGGCTTGCATTGGATGAAGGAAGGCACCAGCTGGTACCAGCCCACCAATTTGACAGAGCTGTATATATCACACAGCATGACCACTCCACAGACAGCGTCAAGCTGGCAAAAGGGGACACAGCAAAAGGTAGAAAAATAAATGTTTCACTTTTCATGAGAAAATAGCTGTGATGATAATCTCTGCTTTTTTATTTTGATTATGAATAAAGGATTAAGTCCAGGTAAGTGTTTCCAATGAAACGCTATCTGCTTGAGCAGTGATAGATGGAAGAAGTCATTTATATCCACCTTCTCCTGCAAGCTGCAATCAGAGATGGATTTTTTTTTTATCACAAAGTGACATGGCGTCCATTCAGCTAAAACTAAGTTGTAACTTATCAGTCACCCATAGCTATTAAACGCTCAATAGTGCTATATTTAGAAATACTAAAAGAAACATACATTCAAAGATAAAGGTTTCAGCTAGGAGTCTTCTTCAAAGTCTTCAGTGTTGAAATGAGTTTTGATTCACATGTTTGCATCACTGGATGTTGTGGGCTTCACTTGATAAAGTGTGAAGGATCTTGCAATGGTCCCATTAAGTGGTGACGTGTGTGCCAAGGAGTAACTTTTTAACTGGTGTGAAAGGCTTAACTATTGAATAATGTAATTCACAGACACCAATTACTGTGTCTAGCAACATTATCCCAGCTGTGATTCTGTGTTTTGTATCGTAGCGTTTCTCTCAAGGTCCTGGTGGGATTCATACTGACAGCATGTTGTGAAATACTGTGTCAGTGCAGGTGCTTTGTGAGCTTGGACACCCAGAGGTACAATCACCATGTCTATGTTCACAATCAAGCTACAAACAAAAGCACTGCAAAAACACAAACCTCCCAAGTGGACCGTTCGCTTGCTTTTGCCATTACCACACTCTTTAACATCCTTTTTGAACTGTTACAGTCATGTTTTACAATCTCAAGCAATGGCCAACACGTTTCCATTGGCCCTCCTGGTTTTTTTTTGACTCATGGGAGAATCTCAGGACCAGTTCCTGGTTAAAAAATAAAATTCAGTATCATTACAACCATAATAAGAATGCTAGCTACGTCTTGCTGAAGAGGTGTCAGTCCATCTGGAAACTCACTGTTGATGATGGAAAACCCATTAACGATACAACCCAGGGAAGGATCTCTTTAAGATTGTGCAATGCAAGGTATTTATACAGTCCTTGTAAACAAGTTTAAGCTGAAAATGGGGTTCACTGGATAGCTAGTTTGCTATTAATTATTGTATGCTTGTCATCTCCATGGTAGTCCAGTCCCTGTATCTAGTTTGGAGGCACTGTGGCATGTGATGGAGCGGTGATGACCGCTAATGTTTTGGAATCTCTTTAGACGCAAAAGTCTCTCTAAAATATAGTTTAATTTTTCAAAATACTCATTCTGTCTTTTCTTTTCAAGCTCTTACAGTTAGATGAAGCTAGCATCTAAACTGATTTAAAGAAAGCAAATTCATGCAGTTTTCTAGTGTTGAGAAAACCAGCTGTATGTACTGTATCGTTGTAAGTGCAGTGGCAGAAGCTTCACCTTGAAAAGAAAAGTCAGAGTGTCTTTTTTGTTGTTGATAGAGCTGTGACTTGAATGTACAAACGCTCAGAGTCTTTTCTAAAGCACCGGCTCTGCTCGGCTTTTTTCTGTCTTTTTTAGTTCTTTTTTTCTGAAGACGATGGTTGAGTCCATGGTTTCGCTGGAAACCGCCTCCTCATGCTGCTGGCTTTCACTAAATGAGACCCGAGATCCCATCTCTCAGCCGCTTCATTACAATAACACTAGAAGACTGTTCTCAGAGAGGGGATGGCAGTTTTCCCAGCAGAAAAGAGGTTTATCATTATCGCATTGAATAAATGGTGGGGGGTGGGGGGTCTTGGCTTGGCAATGAACTTATTTTTAGATAGTAACAACTGAAGTTGTATTGTCCAAACTATCGGGGTTAACTACTCCTGTTTATTATTCAGTGGTAGCAGGTTCTGCAGGAATTGCTGCTCCTTTCAAAGTTGTTTAATGTATAATTTAGTATTATTCTGTAGAAATATCTAATTTATAAGGCACTTTTAGAGGGGCTTTGACTGTGTGTTCTATGAGCTCTTCAGTTCTAGCTGCCTGCCATCTTAATGAAGGCTAGACCAACCAGAAGTGTCTTTGTTAGAAACGTGCATTGTGAGCAAAAGAGGAGAGTGAAAGGCTTCAAACTTCATTTTTGTTTAATTTCTTTTTTTCATTTTTTTTTTAATACATTTTCCTAACCATTTTATTGTGGAGATTAGGTGGGGGTGGCAGAGTTGAAAGGTCATGTTGTCACATGATTTGAATGGAATGAAGAAGGCTGTTCAGTCCCTGTACTTAAGATTCTCCAGATAACCTTTAACTATGAATACACTATGTGTGTGTATCTATCTATCTATCTATCTATCTATCTATCTATCTATCTATCTATCTATCTATCTATCTATCTATCTATCTATCTATCTATCTATCTATCTATCTATCTATCTATCTATCTATCTAAGAAAGTACTTTAAGACAGACTTTTCACAATATAAAAAAATAAAACAATATTTGAGGAATTGTGATATAAAGAAACCACTCTGAATGTTGCAAACATCATAAAAAGGTAAGAGGTTGTAGAAACAGTTATACAATGAAATCCGAAGCTGCTTACTCTTCAACAGTCTTCAACAGCTGTTTGAACACTTATTCTGTCACTAGCTAGCATACCATCAGCAGTCCTTTATGTAAAGGGTGCTTTTTACTGTCGGTTGAGATTCTAGCATGGATCCCAGCTCCTCTTCAAGCTGAAACTCTTCTTGCGTGTGTTGGCTCCTGACGACTTTCTATAAAGGCTGCAAGGGAAGTCTGACTTGGAGTGGTGTGCAAGAGGAGGCACTTGGGAGCCTCTGCTCTCAAAGCAGAGCACGTTCATCTTTCCCTTTGTTGCAGACGGTAACTCACCATGGCCATCAGTGTTTGCTTTGGTGTGAAGCAGGCGCTTGTGTGCGGTTTCAGTGCTGGCTGAGGCGACACCCTTGGAGTTTGTTTCCTGAAGACTGTTCCACCCAGGGGCTTCAAGAACGATCTCCTTTCCTGTTTACTGCCCTGTCACAAACATGACAGGATTGCAATGCTCCCCTTGTGGGTCATTACACAAGTAGACGATTCTTAATAGGCACAAAAGAACCCCTAATTTCGTAGAAAAGTCTCAATTGACTTTTTTTTCTAAAATCATGAGTTGGTTGTGAAATGTGACATTGATTTTGAGGCCAGAAGGTGGAAAAAGTTACTGGTGTAAAATCTCATTAACAGTATCCCCCTGGGGTGAAGCTGTTTAATTATCAGTTCCTGCAGGATGTCTGAATCAATTTCCCACTGGCAGCGTCCAACAGATTATTGTGTAGTTAGGTTCTGGAGTCCATTGATGTCTGTCACTCTGCTTGCAGTGGAGTAAGAGTACTGTATGAGCAAACATGGGTCTGTGATCAATTTCTAAATACCTTATGCATCAGGAAACTATGAAACTACTTCTGCGTGTGCTCAGACTGTTTGAGTCCATATTGCTGCTGTCATTGAGATAGTGGTTGTCTTTCATTATTACTTATTTCTTAGCAGACACCCTTATCCAGGGCGACTTACAATTGCTACAAGATATCACATTATTTTTTTCATACAATTACCCATTTATACAGTTGGGTTTTTTTTTTTTTTTTTTTTTTTTACTGGAGCAATCTAGGTAAAGTACCTTGCTCAAGGGTACAGCAGCAGTGTCCCCACTGGGGATTGAACCCACGACCACGACCCTCCGGTCAAGAGTCCAGAGCCCTAACCACTACTCCACACTGCTACCCATTACTGATCATACCAATATAAGTGAATAAGCTGAGAGCAGTGTAACTGTGAATCAGAGAAAGCAGGAGTTCTCTGCATAATATAAAGATACATAATAGATTGAAAGAGTTGATACTGTACATTAGATTAGCTATGATATACAAAGCTTTGGGCTTGAAAGCTAGTGTTTGTATACTATAGTTAATCTAACAAACAGTATCAATTCTTCCAATATGTTATTGCTCGCTCTCTCTCTCTCTCTCTCTCTCTCTCTCTCTCTCTCTCTCTCTCTCTCTCTCTCTCTCTCTCTCTCTCTCTCTCTCTCTCTCTCTCTCTCTCTCTATATATATATATATATATATATATATAGAGAGAGAGAGAGAGTCACTTAAATCTTAAATTAAAAACAGCACGGAGACAGACGTACTGATGCAATAATGGCATTGTATTGCATCAATAACCAGAAGGTAAAAAATACAGCCTTAAACAGGACTTTTATCAACTTTCTGTGGGCTAAATCAAGCTTCATTGCTTTGAGGGCCCACAGTCTCACACTGACCAGGGTCCGAATGGTGGCACTTCCCAATTCTTCTGAGGTATCGGCCAGTGTCGGGGAGCTTGGCTTCTCTCACTTCATCAGCTCTTGCCAGATTGGACCCCAGGGTCTCATCAATGTGAAAGTGTTGAAGCCATGACATCGGCTGTACAGCTAGTTAGCGTCCTCTGACACCCTGCAGTGAGCGAGAGAGAGGTTGAGTTCAGAATGGCAAAAGCTGTTCCTCACTTGTCAGGCCTTTGCCCTAATTGTTGTAGCAACTCAAGACAGGTCCAGAAGCGCCAGACCAAAGAAGCATGGATGGTAAATTTAGTTCACTCAGCGCCAGGTAGTGACTGTGTAGCTTTACTTTTACAGGCCAGCTTGTTTTCTAAAGGAGATGTATGTGTTTTTTTTCTTTTCTTGTCCACATCTTTTAGCCGTCACCCAGGTTACCAAGGCCGAATGCATTGGGGCTTGTTGGAAATGCTGTGTGATTTATAGAATGGAAAAGTCATTTGAATCCTTCCCAAACCTACTGCAGGATTCAAATCTCGCTTTTATTTCTTCTTTCTGTCATGGGAGATTCATTTGAGATTTTGTGGTTTGTTTGTGGTGCTCATGCAGCATTCTCTTCATTATTTCAATTTTTTTTGTGCCAGTTTATGTTGGCAAAAGCATAAAAATATGTATCTTATTAAAAATAAATCTTTTCTTTTCATGTTTTACCACTGGGGCATCCAAAAGTGGATTTAGAGGGTAGTGAGTGATGGGTCTCCTCAAGAAGCAACTGGACAGTTTTAAAATACATTTGTGCAGAGGAGAAGCAATCAATATCAAATCAATTGGGAGTTTAGTGGGTTTGGCAGGCGCTGTGCATTCTTGGTTTAGGTCTTATCTTTCAGTACAGTTCTGTCGGGGAGATGAGGTCTGATTGTCTGGGGTGTTCCTCAGGGTTCTATTTCAGGTCCCTGTTGTTTTCATTATATGTGTTGCCATTAGGTGATATTATCCGCAGGCATGGAGTGAATTTCCATTGTTACGCAGATGATACTCAGCTATACTTGACTTTCAATCCAGACAATCCCTCTACTGGGGCGCTATTAGCTGCTTGCTTTGTGGACATAAAGTGTTGGATATCTCAGAATTTTCTGATGTTGAATTCTGATAAAATGTCATGCTTGTGGGTTCACAGCACCAATTAAAACATGTTGATTTATATCAAATAGATCTTAGCAGCCTTTCCTCAGAACTAAAACTTGAAGCAAGAAATTTGGGGGTCATTTTTGTTCTTGTTCTATCATTTGAGTCCTATATTAGGCAAATTACTAAAGCATCTTTTCATCATTTGAGATATATATATTATATAATATATAATTTCTGTATTTCTGAGAGGCTAATGCATGCCTTTGTTTCATCGAGAATCGACTATTGTAATGCACTTTTTTCTGGGATTTCAAATTATTTGGTGTCTCGCTTGCAGCTTATTTAGAATGTTGCTGCAAGAATTCTAACTAAAACCAGAAAAGGTGAAAATATTACTCTTGTCTTGGCCTACTTACACTAGTTTCCTGTGCAGTTTTGCATTGATTTTAAGATTTTATTTTTAATTTATAAAGCTCTTAATGGATTAGCACCCAGTTATTTACAGGAGCTGTTGATCCCACACATTCCTAAGTGGAATCTTAGCTCTCAGGATGCAGGCTCGTGGTTATTCCAAGAGTAGATACTAATAGTATGGGAGGGAAGGCTTTTTCTTATCAGGCTCCTATATGATAGAACGCTCTGCCTTTTGTTTGTCAGAGAAGCTCGGAGTCTAGTGTTTTTAAGTCAAGATTGAAGACCTATTTATATACACATGCCTTTTTATTATAGTCTTTGTATTATTATTATTTTTTTTTTTATAAATATGATTGGAAAATGTATTTACTTTTAATTTAAAATATTCTTTTTGTTATCTTTTTTGATGCTATTTTAATGTTTTATTCTGCTGTGTGTATTATGTTCTCAGTAAAGCAGCTTGGTGTCTATGACGTAAGGTGCTATATAAATGAAATAAATAAATAAATAATATATATTTTTTTATTTAGTCTGCCCAATTATTTTACCCCCATTTCTCTCACTAGTCCAATTATATTCCCTCACTGCAGCAAATCCCCCCAACAGTTCAGGAGAACTGAAGGTCAGTGAGCGTCCTCGGATCCCATAACCAAGCCAATATCCTATTTACACCTAGGGGCTTGACAGTGGATGTCAGCAAGCTACCAGCCTCTGAAGGGCAAACGGCAGCCCAGCAGGTGTCGGCTTAGAGTTTACTGGGCACCTGGCCAGTAGGGCCATCTGTAGTGTGAATTTGCCTCCCTCGGGAGCACCTGAACCAACGCAAGGCAGCCTGTGGAATCCCCAATGAAGTTTGATGACTTTGCACAGCCCTGATGTGAACCAGCGCTCCTCTGACTGTATTACTCTCACCACGCGGTCATGCCTATCAGTTGAACCACTCGGGAACCAGAGCTGTGTGTCTTTTTCATTTATATTATACTGACATTGTAATATTATTGCAACATGAACCAAATAAACATATTTCGTAGTGCAGTAATCACCAACTCTGTAATTATTTTTCAGGCTCTACTTCATGTAATTCTTGGAACAGCAGTTGTTTCACTGTGTATTGACATTTGCAGCTTCCGTAATCGCTAAACACATAGTTCTTTTCTCAGAATTGAGCTGCATTTCAAAAACGTTAGTGTCTCTATTATTGTTGATGCAGTCCACAGCCAACATTGCAGCATCACAAGCAGCTCTTTAGGCCTGTAATTGTTTTACAGTTTATTTAAATGAGGAAATCCAGCCTATCCTGGGGATTTCATTTAATAACAAAAGCAGGTTAGGCCCAGCTACAGATAACCACAGAACAATTACATTTACAGAAACAAGAGCTGTTTATTTGTAGTGTACGTGTTCCATAAATGCCATTGTATTTGTTAAGGGGATCTCTGGAATCACCCTCCAGGGTAATGCACCCCTGATAGAGATGCTGTTAAGTGTCCTATTAATTCTTAATCATAGACACAGTGTAGCTCTAGGTCAAAATTACAATTGGTGTAGGTTAGATAGTTTAATCTGATCCACTGAAGGTTATTATTTTAAAACATTCAAGACATTTCTCTGGAACATTTGTTAGGTTGAAAGTAAATTAAGATGAGATCTACTGTATGCTTTTACTATAAAGGCTTTGATAGACACAGGGTTATCCAAATGCTCTGCAGCATCATAACCATGTTCACATCTTTTATTACGCTAGGTATTTCAGCTACACTTTTTTTTCACTGCTTTTAACAACTTTTTCCAAGGTGACTTACAGGACAGTAAAGGGTTACAACACAAGCTTAATATTTAAATACAGTGTAGTTTACAGTAAGTGCAAATAATACTACTAAAATACAATATGAACTAGGATGCAACAAGTTAGGATTACAACAAGTTATATCAACAATGACCTAGTAGTGTATTTCCTTTACTACTACTCCTACTCTTTCCAAGGCATGTAGGGGTAATCACATTATTCATTTACTTTTAGCTGTTATATTAGACCACACGTCAATGCTTTTATGGGTTACAGTACAGACTTGTTTTTCTAACTGTAGCAAGCAGTCTATTTAAAGGAGTTTGGTTGAAAGGTCATGAAAAACTCTGATCCAGGATGTACAGCTACTGACTACTATGTGGTTGTGGTGCAGGTACCGCCTGGCTATACATTTGTAATACATTGCACAGAAAAACCGCACATTGCATCTTTCTTGGGTGACAGGGATTTAGTAGAGGCTCTCCTCCCTCCTCAGTACATGTAGGCAGTGTTTCACATTATCGTTTTCCATACGCTGCCTGCCTCTTCATTAGGACCTGTAGCTAATATTGGGTTGGCCACTGTTTGCTCTGATCACAGCCTTGGCATGATGTGGCATAGAATCCGTAAGCTGCTGGAAGGTGCCTCGAGGGATGTTAAACTATTCAGTCATTAATACAATTGGTGCAGAGAGGTAGGCAGAATATTGTGATGACGTATGCGTCGCTCCAGTTCATCTCAAACATGCTCAATTGGATTTAGACACAGAGATTGTGGTGTGCATGGAAGATGCTGAGGTCATGCTCCTCAAACCATTTGCACACAATTCTGGCACGCTGTATTGTTGTTTTGAAAGTAGCCAATGCCATCAGGGTACAAGTGCAGCATTGTTGGACGGACATGATTCGCCATTGGGCAAGGCAGTTGGAATAGTGGCTGGAAAGGAGACAGGCCTCCGATTCCTTGCCATTGATACTAATACGTCTTTAGTCTTTATTGGTTCTCATTAGAAAGGAAACTAAACAACTTCTGTGATTAAAGCACTTTTTATTAGGGGGCAGACATCTGTTCTGAACTTTCTCACCACTGCAGTAGTTTTGAATATCGCGTTCCCAATTACAAGTGCTGCCAGTCACTTCCTTTTTGAAGATTGAACAGGGATATAATGAAAATGAGGGATATAATGTCCGAGTTCAAAAGCTGCACAGATTACACCACAAGGGGGAATATTGTTTTGATATTATTAGTTGTTTTCAACCCTTTTCATGAGGGCATGTGGCCACACCACAATGCCACTAACATTGTTTGCAGTATTTGGGCCTTGTTTTTTTGCCATCAGAGTGGCTAAAGATTAAAGATTATGGGTACTGGGGTTGTGAGACAGTAGTTTTCTGTGTGTTGTGATTTTAAGTTCGAGGTGACTTTATCAAGCTGTTGCCTCTAATGTACTCAGTTCATAAGTTGCTGTCAGAAGAACTTGCCTGAAAGGTTCTTTGTGTCACCATTGCTCTTACGTGCTGGCTTCACTTCGGAACAAACTTTACGCTGAAACAAAAGCTCAATCAATCTGGCGCTGCGCATAACACGGCTGTTTGAATTCTGCTGGTGAGGTGAGGTAATGAAACATAACTTTTAAACACACTGCTCCAATGGGGAGCTACTTCTTTTGTACAGTGGTTAAGATTTGTGAGGTCACAGGTTTGTGCCTAGCCTCCACCACAGCCTCAAGCCACAAGAATCTATCTTGTGTTACTCTTATTGCATATACTGCAAGGTGTGCATTCATATGATCAATACACTTGCTGGTGTTTCCTTTATAATTCCTATGTAGAGAATATCTCTTTTGGCAGATGTTGCAGACCAGATAAGCAGTCGAACCACCTTCCTGTGCTTTTTAAATGCAAAGTTTATATGTAACTCGTGGCCATACTGTGAATAATATATATAAAAAAATAGATTACGAAAATTGCATCCCTGAGTGGTGCTTATAAAGAATAATGGAAAAGGTGTTTTCTTCTGTGGTATATGCATTATTTGTGTGTCTTTTTAGATTTTATGCTGTAACTGTTGATCAACAGTTCTCCTCTGTGAAAGAGATTTGGCTTTGCAGTTCGTTTTGTTACAATATCACGGGTAGTGATAAGCTCTGTTATTTGGTTAAAGGTTTTCCGTTGTTGACCCTCTTTATGAAGCTGCTAGGTTTGTAGGATTGGAGCCATGAGACAATGTTCTCTGATGCCAATCTGCAGTGGGGAAAATTAACTGCAGATTGGGGGCAGGTTTGCAGCCTGAGCTATCTGCCGTCTGCAGCCAGCATTAGCCTGAAAGAAGGAGGGGTGGGGAATTGGCTGCTACTCTTACATTTGAAGGGCAGGAGAGGCCACTTCACAGTAACCAATCCCATGCATTATTCATGCAGCCCCTGTCTTGGAAGAAATATGGCTGCTCCATCCACCTTTTGACACAGACAAGTCATCATTTCAATCCATTAGGGGGTTTCACAAATATGATTTAATAAATCAGTGCGATACGTTTGTGTGCAGGTCGATAATGTAGTTCAGCTTTGACTTTGTTTTACATCTATATACATTTGATAATTGGATTTTCATACTATCTTTGGCTTCACCAATATATGTCATTATTTTGTTACACAGTGTCGGCAGGCTTCCCTTCACAGCCCTGACGTGAACACCTCCTGCCATACAGTCATGGGCCTCTATCAAGTAGGAGCTGATGAATTGTAGGGTTGTTTTGTGAATATCCACTGAAGGCTAACCTGAGACCATCAAATTCATTTAGCTTGTGATCTATGGAAGATACAAGAAAGAGATGGAAATAGAGAAAAACTAGTTTAGTGTTCTTTCTTTCTACTTTGTTATAGTTCTGATTGAGCGTTTTGAAGTTATGGTTGATAATGAAAGGCTAGCTAGCTGCATCTGCTAGCTCTAATGAAACATCAATCCATGAAAGAAGACCGGGTTACCAACTGACCATGCTTAAGTTTAACCTTTAGTTAAACCTTTATTTTTTTTTTTTACATTATATTCAAAGAACAAAACAAAACCAATAAAAAAACAGCTTATATATATATATATCACATAATCAATGCTCAGATTTAACTATACTGCTCAGGGATCAGTGCCAGAAACAGGAAATCTTTTTTAAAATATCTCCCCTTCTGCCGATGAATTACATATTTGTGTCAGTGAGATCCAGATATCAAGGAAATGGAATTCTTTTTTTTTAACAAATGATTTGCTTAAAAGTGTACTGGCAAATTAAAACCTATAAATAATGTATTTATACTTATGAGTTATCTGAAATAATATTGAAAAAAAAACTTTTAAAATTCTGTTATATGTATTCACAGGGATGTAAGGGTTAAATAAATGTCAGTAGCCATCTACAGCGTTCTGTTTATTAATCTGCTAATACATACTAATGGGATGAGCAATTCAAATGGTTAAAGTAATGGGATGATTGTTTAATGATTGCTCATTACATGGCTTACTGTGCAGGCTATATCGACATTGTGTGGCTAGCTAGAGGACTAAATTACAGGTTAAAAAAACAAGTCGTCACAATAAATGACCATCCAGCAGATCAGGCTCCAGTACTTGATCATATTAAGGGTCTTAATAGGGCAGCATTATAGTTAGAGCTATATGGTTAGTGCTAGGACTGGGACATTTCCCATGCTTCCAAATCTCATTGATGTCCATGTATATGGCAGCTTGCAGCAACATCTGAGGATTGTATTAAAACACATGTTGATGTCTTCTTGTGTGAATGTAACGGGCAGTGCTGTGCGATGTACTGCCGTTATGGATTCTGTCCTCTGTCGGTGAGATGAGACGAGGTTTAAAGCTCTACAACCACACCTGAAGATGAGCCCGGCTCTTTTGCATAGTGGTCAAGACGCTTGCTTATGTGTGCAGGGTCGCTGGTTCACACCCAGTCTCCGTCCTGTCTCAAGCTCAAGGAATCAGCTTCAATAAAAACACACACACACACACACACAAAAACATTTATCTTAAGCCTTGCATCAGTTTCTTCATATCAGTACCCGTTATGAGGCATTTATGTTTTTTCCATCTTGCACGGACCCAATTATCTCAGCAGATTGCATCTGGGTCAGCACCCTATTGACTCTGAGCCAGCAGCTATATAATACAAAGTAGCAGAGACTCTGGGGCCGCTAATTACATTCACTGAACAACCGTGCTAATAAAGTCTACTGTAGGTACTGTGCAGTTTCAGATCGGCTAAGTGGAGGTAATCCCTGGGAAATATGTTGGCTGTCTGCCACAGAAAATAGGAGACAGATGAAGTTGCCTTTTTCACTCGGGGCAAGGTTATCAGAAGAAAGTGATTGATGGCAAGATGCCTACCTATTTGGCACATATTACTTAGCTGGTAATAGGAAACCCACAGGCGTATTCTTAATGCAGTCTGTGGGAATGATCAGGTGTCGGGCTGCAGTGGTCTACAGGCCCAGGAAGGGGCTTTGTAGGGTTCTTGCTGCTGCTTGCTATTGCTGTTCATTTGTTTGATCTCGGTCTCAGTTTTACAGGTTGCCCCTGAGACAGCAGGTTACTGCTTCCATGTGAAAATAACAAATGCAAACAAGGGACCGGCATGTTGACCTTTTGTAATGTTTCCTAACCTGGAATTAAGGAAATATGCCATGGGAATAGGAAAGACATGGCGGATGTGAGCAAAAGGTGGACAAACCACATAACTGTGACTAATTAACCAAATTACAAGCTAAATGTGTATGATAGCACCGCTATCCTAACAGAAGCTTTAAAAAAAAAAGTTACAAACAACTAAAAGTGTGATAAAGATAACATTTTAAAAAAGCATTGATGATCTAATCCCGTGCCCCTATCCTTGTAGCAGAAACACTACAAGGATAGGGGCACCATAGAGTAATCAAAGCTTAACCCCCCAGCCTCTTGTCCAAAAGATGTATAGGATTATAGAAATATATACACATGCCCTGAGCTGATTGACATTGCAGTCAGCTCTGTTTAGGAGAAAGGGAAACATGATCCACAGTTGTTTGTAGAACACAGTAAAACATGCCTCTTTCTAACGTATACACGTCTTTGTTTCCTAAGCTATTCTGTATGACCTGATCCCTAGGCTGGCTCCAGGTGAAACCATGAGAACCTTCAAGATTATGCCTCGAGCGCAGGTACATGAGATTGGAGTTTCCGTTCCGGCCTGGCTTTGGTTTTCATGCTCTGCTTTGTATCAAAGGCACAGCACAAGGCGATTTCATACAAAGAGGAATCTTTTACTTGGGGAAAATGAACCCAGCATAACCGCTCCCAGAAGGCTGTTATAAAATAATAGTATCATTGTTAGGTGTTTTTTTTTAATTTCTTTGAGGCTATCGGTCAGCTTTCACAGGAATGACTTCATTTACTTAACAGAAAACACTATAAAAGTCCTTTGTTGATTTACTGGAACTCGAGTTTTTACCAGACTTTAGAATATAAATCTAGCCAAAAGAGAGAGAGAGAAAAAAAAGATGTTCATAGGTCACTGTCATAAATTTCAAATTTGAAGTGGCTCATTATTTGAGGTAGCCAGCAGTATTCGCTATTGGAACCAGTTAATAATATAGGAACAGTCCTGAGATTTTGGAAGCTTTCCAAGCAAAAAACACAGATTCCCTTTCCTTTCTTAAAGTATAAAATCCCTTTAGTACACTTACAAGATTTCCCCATTGAAAATATGTGAAAAGTTTGGATCCAGGAGTGACATTGATGCCAGCTCTTAAATGATACGCTTTCACTAGGGGGCTGTGAATCACAAAACAAGATGTATTGAGCTTGTTTCACAAAGCCTTCACCCTCTTCAGTTTGTCTCATCTCACTGAGGAATTTAGTCTTGTCCAGTACCATCTTCCTTACATCAGATAAGTCATCAATATCAGACCCCTGACAAGTCCTGTGTTCTGAGATACACTCTGTAGCGAAGTGTAGCATCCACTAATAGTTTCTAATGAGGACTTAAAATAATAATATAATCTGACAAAAGTCAGCAAGATAGGATTAACTGAATTTCAAATATATTTTTGCTTTAAACTTAAAAACAATGTTGCAAGTTTACTAAGAATCTAAGCATGAGGAAATGTTTTTCAAACATTAGAAATAGTAACTTTTTAAAAAAACGTTAGCTTTGTAGTGAAACAGATGTAAATCTGTCTGTACGTGTTTAAGAGAATCACTAGTCCCAATGGCATGTCTATTACCGAATCGGCATTCACAATTATTCCAGATTGTAATGAAAATGTGACTGAGCTATAAACATTATTTCATTTCAAACATGTTACGAGGCAAATCAAAGTGTATTCTTTCCATTTGCAAAAAGCAGTCAAAGAGGCAAGCCTATTACAATACCTGCCAAGGAAGTAAGTCACTATCAGACATTTATAGTGCTTCAAATTCCTCCAGCTGATCAGGTTTGCAAGACGAATCTGCTAGGTAATTATGTAAAGGGTGTATTATTATTTTTCTCGCTTACAAACATACAAAAAAAAAAAAAGGTCTAAAGAGAGAGGTGCCGTGGTCCCAGCATTTCTGTTGTGCATTACAACTGATTTCCATATGTGAATGGCACTCAGGGGGGAAATTAAACAAATAATGAGTGCTCATTTCCAGCATATGTGCTTTAGCACTTCCCCCTGGGCTTCAAGGGTGACCTGGGGTAAACAAACGCTCTTTCACCCTAGCAGATTTCTTTCTACGAAAACAGTCCTGCTAGCGGGTGATGTGCTGTGTGGGTAATTCCACACAGGTTCTCTATTTTGTGTGGGTAATGTGCTGAGTGGGTAATTCCACACAGGTTCTCTATTTTGTGTGGGTAATGTGCCCTGTGGGTAATTCCACACAGGTTCTCTATTTTGTGTGGGTAATGTGCTGTGTGGGTAATTCCCCACAGGTTCTCTATTTTGTGTGGGTAATGTGCTGTGTGGGTAATTCCACACAGGTTCTCTATTTTGTGTGGGTAATGTGCCCTGTAGGTAATTCCCCACAGGTTCTCTATTTTGTGTGGGTGATGTGCTGTGTGGGTAATTCCACACAGGTTCTCTATTTTGTGTGGGTAATGTGCCCTGTAGGTAATTCCACACAGGTTCTCTATTTTGTGTGGGTAATGTGCCCTGTGGGTAATTCCCCACAGGTTCTCTATTTTGTGTGGGTAATGTGCTGTGTGGGTAATTCCACACAGGTTCTCTATTTTGTGTGGGTAATGTGCCCTGTAGGTAATTCCCCACAGGTTCTCTATTTTGTGTGGGTGATGTGCTGTGTGGGTAATTCCACACAGGTTCTCTATTTTGTGTGGGTAATGTGCTGTGTAGGTAATTCCCCACAGGTTCTCTATTTTGTGTGGGTAATGTGCTGTGTGGGTAATTCCACACAGGTTCTCTATTTTGTGTGGGTAATGTGCCCTGTAGGTAATTCCACACAGGTTCTCTATTTTGTGTGGGTAATGTGCTGTGTGGGTAATTCCACACAGGTTCTCTATTTTGTGTGGGTAATGTGCCCTGTAGGTAATTCCCCACAGGTCCTCTATTTTGTACTGCACAGTATAGTCTGTCTCAGTTTGGACTGTTGTACTGGTCATGGGAATTTTTATTGCAGAGTCTGTTAGTTTTAATGAAATTGAGTTGATAACTTTTCTAATTGGTTGCTTAATCACTTAGCTTTCAGCTGAATTCTATTTGCAGCCACGCATGTAAACAAGTAGTTCTTTATCAGACAACATGGCTACATGACAAAAATGTTTTAAATGCCTGCATTTTATGTATATTTACAGTAACAATGGCTTGGAAATGCCATTTACATTTAGAATGTACAGTTACATCCTACAACAGCTCAAAATCAATGCTCCACACTAAATAAGCAATAACATACTGGAATATGCTATAATGAGATTTAAAGGCATGATAAATATATTGGATGGTGTCTCTGAGTTTTTGTTTTTCAATTTTAGGGAATAGAGACTAAATTCGGAATAGAAATTCTAAATTCATGCTGTAAGGGGAACATGTCTAAACCTAGAATTGGACCCACACAATAACAGAGAGCGGTGTCAGCTGCATCTTATAGTTACTCGGAGCAGCACTCATCACATAACACATAAGGTTACAGGTATGCAAGACTATTGATTATTTAATGTTTTCCTGTAATGAACCCCACTGACCCACTGTTGTCAATCAAATAACTGTTCATTAGAGAAGCATGGATCAATATTGCGTATACTTTAGATTTATGTTCAAGGCTTAGTATAGCTTTTAATCAAACAGTGGACTTTGAGTCAATGAGCGTGTGCTTTGAAGAAAGATACTTGCCTGTTATGAGTCCTTTATATTGGTAGCTGCCAGTGAACTTGGAAATAGCTTGTTAGCTTTTACAGGCTTAATATTAAATGCAGTACAGCTCTTAGAGCATGTGCTGTGTAATATTCAAAAGCTTAATCCATATACTTCAAACAGACAAGAAAATAAAACATAAATTAATAAGTTTAATCATGATGAACCCAGAAATACAATGAACCGATTGATGTGTAAATAAAAATCATAAAAACATGGTGTGTGTTATTATGTATTTCAAATGTATTATTATTATTATTATTATTATTATTATTATGATGTCATGTTCCCATTGGTTCCAATTAGCAGCAGCTGTACTTTCGCTGAGTGTACATCTCGTATGCAGAATGTCAATGACAAAGCATTCTCAACATTTAAACCAAAACATGTTCTATATAAACAGATTAAGTACGGTACGCCAACATTAGGTTTTCATGCGTGTTTTTTTTTTGTTCTATATCGGATGTACTTTCTTTTTCACTCTTTGTATGACAGACCCAACTCTCTTCACTTGCTGTCCTGAGAAAGCACACAGTATGAGAGAAATACACTCTCAACCTGAGTAGAGGTAGCCGTGTGGAGTAGTGGTTAGGGCTCTGGACTCTTGACCGGAGGGTTGTGGGTTCAATCCCCAGTGGAGGACACTGCTGTTGTACCCTTGAGCAAGGTACTTTACCTAGATTGCTCCAGTAAAAACCCAACTGTATAAATGGGTAATTGTATGTAAAAATAATGTGATATCTGTATAATGTGAAATAATGTATAATGTGATATCTTGTAACAATTGTAAGTCGCCCTGGATAAGGGCGTCTGCTAAGAAATTAATAATAATAATAATAATAATAATAATAATAATACTAGTATTGGTAGTCATGGTTAGGTGTTCTGTTACACATTCAGCATTGTATTAAGCATAGTGAATTTGAAGAACGTGATTGTATTTGAATGATTTATAAGAGGTCTGGTTAAAAAAAGAAATAGTATCGTTCAATAAGGAAAAGTTATTCAGCACTAGATCTTTCAACGCTAGATTCCTACAGTAGGTAAAATACAGACTTTTTTCATTCTTACAGACAAGCATAACAAAGTGTTTTCTGGACTTCAACATATGAGCATAGCGTTGGTCCTTTTGATCAAAATGTAATTCTTGGCATATGCGCATGCTTAAATTTCACCTTGTGAAACCATGTTGATCCCTTCCAATTTCTTAGCACATTACTTTCTGGTGCCCGGTGCTATTCATAATGCCAAATGTTACCTGAATAAAACTATTTCACTGTAAAATTTATGGTATCATATAATTGCTGTAATTGTACGTTGAAACCTGGAATCGAAACACCGTGACATAACCTCACCTGTGATGTTTAAATGATAATTCAAGCTTCTCATTATAGTGAAGTGGCGTAAAAAGAATGTATAAAGGACTTTCTTTTTTTTTCTTTATAAAGAAACTCCTGTGAAGAAATTCTCAGGTGTAGGTATGTTCTAGCTCTGCCTAGCATCGTATTAATACCACCTTTTCTATATAAACAGCTGGGCATCAAAATACTGTCGTCCTTTAACGTTTAATGCGTGCTAGTCAATGGATCTAAACGGAGACAGATCTAAAATCTGCTACAGTTTTAAATAATGAATAAAGGTCCCAAGGTTATAATACTGAAATACTGAACCACTGGGGTCCTTTAAGACCCGACTTGACAATGTTTTGAGATCAACCAGCTACCTGAACTGGACGAGCACTGGTGTTTTTTCTTATGTAACACAAATAAAACAGGCTCTCATTTATTACAGTGTCTCATGGGTCACAAGGCACAGCGCTGAGCGAGGAACAGGAAACCACAGAATAAACATTCAGAGTGCATTTGAAAACTTGGGGACTCATCAGATGTCCCTTCACAATGTATTAAAATAAGAATAATAAGGGGCTCCTGAGTGGCACATCCGGTAAAGGCGCTCCGCGTGGAGTGCAGGATGCGCCCTATAGCCTGGACGTTGCCGGTTCGAGTCCAGGCAGGGGGTGGTGCACAATTGTCCGAGCACCACCCACCAGCACCCCCTGTAGTCTGAACAGGCACTTGCGGGCTTGCCTGTAAGCTGCCCAGAGCTGCGATGTCCTCCGACGCTGTAGCTCTGAGTTGGCTGCATGGTGGGTCTGCAGTGTGAAAAAAAGGGTCGGCTGATGGCACATGCTTCGGAGGACAGCATGTGTTCGTCTTTGCCGCTCCTGAGTCAACGCGGGGGTGGTAGTGGTGAGCTGAGCCTAAAAATAATTGGCTATTCTAAATTGGGAGAAAATGGTAAAAAAAATAATAAAATTGGCGACTCCTAAATTAAAAAAAATAATATCCTAATCTGCGGATAAGCTCACTTTTAGATGTTTTGCACATCGATAATTTGCCAATTCTTCCAGTGCCAAATCAAAATGAGCATTGCAAAACGTTTTTCCAATATTATAACAGCAATAGAACATTCAAGGAGTAGGTAACATGTCTAAGAGATACAAATGGCAACATCATAGATGAAGAGAAAGAAATATATTAAATGATTGCTTGTCACAAGTTTTTACAAAGGAGGATACGTACAACATGCCCCACATGTCGACCTGTTCCTATCCAGTTTTAAATAACATAGCATAACAGAGGCAGAAGTGTTAAAGGGACTAGGAACTCTAAAATAAACAAATCCCCTGCATCAGATGAGATCCTCCCAAAAGAAGTTATTTACAAACCACTAACCAAGATCATGCAACAGTCTCTTGACACGGGTTGTACCGACAGACTGGAGAATTGCAAACATAATACCGATCCACAAAAAGTGAGACAAAACCAAACCAGGTAACTACAGACCAATAAGCCTGACTTCTATTATATGTTGACTTATGGAAACTATAATAAGCTCCAGAATGGAAAATGACCTATATGGTAACAGTATCATGGGAGACAGTCAGCATGGTTTTAGGAAAGGGAGATTGTGTCTAACTAACCTGCTTGATTTGTTTGAAGATGCAACATCGACAATGGATAATTGCAAAGCATACGACATGGTTTATTTAGATTTCCAGAAAGCTTTTGACAAAGTCCCGCATAAAAGATTAATATTGTGTTCAGTTCTGGTCACTTCACTACAAAAAGGATATTGCTGCTCTAGAAAGAGTGCAAAGAAGAGCGACAAGAATTATCCCGGGTTTAAAAGGCATGTCATATGCAGACAGGCTAAAAAAAAAATAATTTATTCAGTCTTGAACAAAGAAGACGATTCAAGCATTCCAAATTCTAAAAGGTATTGACATTGTCGACCCAGGGGACTTTTTCGACCTGAAAAAAGAAACAAGGACCAGGGGTCACAAATGGAGATTAGATAAAGGGGCATTTTGAACAAACAGGCACTTTTTTACACAGAGAATTGCAGGAGTCTGGAACCAACTCCCAAGTAATGTTGTTGAAGCTGACACCCTGGGATCCTTCAAGAAGCTGCTTGATGAGATTCTGGGATCAATAAGCTACTAACAACCAAACAAGCAAGATGGGCCAAATGGCCTCCTCTTGTTTGTAAACTTTCTTATGTTCTTATGTTCTTAAGTGCGCCACGATCATCTACACCAGGTACACATAAACCTGACACTAGCTATACATTTTACCCCATCCCACACTCACATGACGCCCTACACTCCAAGCGGCAGTGCTGTTACTAGCTTCTCTCTTAGACCGCAACTTAATAATGTAATGAGTTTAGAGCCGTGTCATGCATTGGCATCACATAACTCTGCGGGCATCTTCAAGGTTCAGCTGCTTTAGTGATTCCAGAAGACTTTTAGACAAATGGAGCCAGTGATAAGTAACCACAGGCTGATCTCCTCCAGCTTGTCAAAACTGGTTTGGAAGCAGAGCTACTGCCACTTTCTCCCGATTTACCTTTTTATATTGAAACCAACTGTCATCGAACAAGCAGGACGAAACATTGTTTTGACTTCTGCAAAGATGTTTTTTTTATATCTGTACTCGTATTCATCTGTGTTCCATTATGGAGACTCTCATATATCAAGATGTTTTATTTTGTTCTATTCACGGAAGCTTACAAAGATAAATCTTCCTGAAGAAATAAAAATGGAATAAGAAAAAGAAACTCAAATGTGAAGAAGGAACCCTAGGTGCAAGCTAGCCACTGATTCCTAGACTCCATTGTATTGTACAGTATGTAAGAATACTGTAGCTGAAAGATCGAGGTCCGGTACATTTATTATTTGTTTATTTATTATTTGTTTATTTAGCAGATGCCTTTATCCAAGGCGACTTACAGAGACTAGGGTGTGTGAACTATGCATCAGCTGCAGAGTCACTTACAATTACGTCTCACCCAAAAGACGGAGCACAAGGAGGTTAAGTGACTTGCTCAGGGTCACACAATGAGTCAGTGGCTGAGGTGGGATTTGAACCAGGGACCTCCTTGTTACAAGCCCTTTTCTTTAACCACTGGACCACACAGCCTCCTAAATACACATATGGGGATTTTACTTCACCTCAAGGCTTAGTAATAAAAAACATGCATGCTTCTAATTCACTTTGCTTAATACAATGCTGACAGCAACAGAACACCTTACCACTAATGCAGTAATCCCTAATGCAAAAGGCAGGGATTAATAAACAAGGCAGGCTAGTCTGCCTCTCAGACACAGCAGAGAGCGGTTCCTTCAGGCCTTGAAGAATCATGTTCCCCTTCCTGTGTGGTGCGCCCCACCTGGATTCATTTTTGCCAGGTGTGTCCTTTCTGTGTCAGTAATTCAGAAGCATATGTAAAAAAAAAAAAAAAAGAAATTGAGCAAAAATATTTGGCTGTTTTCAATTACAGTGTGGGTCCCTTGCGCATCCAGACATTTCTAGCTTTTCGTTTCTCATAATAGCCTCTTAACAAGTATTGGTACAGTGCTAAAATACTAGAAACGTGACTAAACCATGACCAGAGGGCACATTGTGTGAAATTGAATGGTCTCCTCTCATTCGTAATATTTCTTGCATTCTTATGACTCATAATTATAGACACCCTTGGTTTCGTTTACTCAATCAATCATTTGGCTTGTCTGAAGTGTTGAAGATTTTCTGCTTAATTGGTGTGTTTGACGCTTCACCAAGCATCCTTCTCAAATCAAGGTGCTATAAAGGTCTTAGTGTAGTGTGTCCCATGCTATTGTCAAGCTGCCATATTCATTCCTGGTCTTAACTGGTTCCTTCCTTCTGTCCTCTAGGATGCCCACACGTATGGATGGGAAACAAAATACTAGAGACCATATCCATAGTGTGCACTGTAACCAGCAAAGACTTTATTCATGCACCTAACGCTGGAAACTACCGCAAAGGGAAAAACCTTACTTCCCCAGTAACACTGCAAGGTATGTATATTTTAACAATAGCATCAATACAATTTGATGTATACATCTTGAGTAAACTGTACCCATTTCAAAAGTGTAACTCTGTTTTGATTTTGTTTATCAACTCAGATTCAATGTTCTGGTGTGTTAATTTTACAGGGCGATTAGAAAGTAAGTTTACCACATCAATGATATGGTGCGTTGATGTGGTGAACTTACTTTCTAATCACCCTGTACATAAATACATGGAAATTGAGTTTGTTTTATTTTAGTTCCAGAGATGTATTATCAGATTTACTAAAAATAAGTTACCAAGCTATGAAAGTCAGGTCCTAAGAGATACATTTTATGTGTTATATATTTCCCTCCTGCTGCTACTTTAAGCTATACCTGTATGCCATAAACCAAATTGTCAGTGTTAAGGAAACTTCTCTGAGAAAATCTGACAGTGCCCTTCACTTTGACATGTGACCTAAGATGGCTGCCATATTGGGGTTGTGTCGCTTTTTGATTTCTGTGTGTTAAAGACCTAACGCTTTGATACTGACTTCCTACTTAGTACACAGTTGTATTCTGTGATTCTCTTCTGGGTCATCATTGGTGTCATGCAGGATACTCTTTTCTGTGTCTAATTTTCACGTCAAAGACTCTCAGACACCATTTACGAAAATTAAAAAAAAGAATAAAAAACATACAAAATCTACCCTCTTTTTATCTTTCCTCATAGGTGCATTTGAGACCCTGACAGAGAGCTGGTTTCTGATGAGCCTCTTCTCGCTAGTGCCGAGTCCATGGCATCTGCTCTCCTTACAAAGCAGGGGGCTCTTAACATGGGAGGCATCTGGTTCCAAGGTACTGCTGAGAACTACAGCTGTTTTCCTGATCCCAGCATCCAGAAGCATAATGAGAGATTTTAATTATAGTGCCACGTCAAGAGTACACTGTTATATTATTTACTGGGCTTGACAAGTTTTAGTTGCAAATGATCTAAACAGCAACGCATCTGAATACCGCCGTCAACTGAGTCATTCAACAAAGGGACCTTTATGAAAACCAGCATCTTCATGAAGACTTCTCGTCAAAATGTTTGCTGAAGCCTTTAGGCTTCTATATATCTCACGATGAGAGTTTCAGGTTATGGATAAAACTATGTTATGTCCATGTAGGAGCAAGAAGCATTTTACAAGCTTTTTACAATCGCCCCTTTTAACATCTTTGTTAACCAATTTATGTATGTTATTTTGGCTTGCCCTGACTCCTCCCCTCAGAATGATACCAGCACAATGTAAGAGCTGTTCAGGCTGGGCCTCGAGAGAGATTAATCTGAGAACTAAGACAGGGGAAGCAGGGTCCAGGGCAGTGGTTGGCCTTGCTGTTTTCCTGGTCTGGATTCAGTTTACCTTTTCTAATAAATTTCTAGGAAAGGCAGTATAATGGTCCATCTATCTAGGGCTTGTACTGGTTTCCGACTGTCTGAGCGATATGTATTGCCCATAAATAACATCTGGCCTACAGAAGACCTTTGCTGGTTTGTGGTGCTGCGGGATGGGGCCTTCAATGCCTGTTTTACCCCATTCAGACTGTCTGCTTGCTAAATATCGGGATCCCTGAATAGACAACCATAATATGTTAAAAAATGCATATTTTAGTAATCAAGAAACTTCTATAGAATTAAGAACATAAGAAAGTTTACAAACGAGAGGAAGCCATTCAGCCCATCTTGCTCGTTTGGTTGTTAGTAGCTTATTGATACCAGAATCTCATCAAGCAGCTTCTTGAAGGATCCCAGGGTGTCAGCTTCAACAACATTACTGGGGAGCTGGTTCCAGCCCCTCACAATTCTCTGTGTAAAAAAGTGCCTCCTATTTTCTGTTCTGAATGCCCCTTTATCTAATCCCCATTTGTGACCCCTGGTCCTTGTTTCTTTTTTCAGGTCAAAAAAGTCCCCTGGGTCCACATTGTCTATACCTTTTAGGAATTTGAATGTTTGAATCAGATCGTCGCGTTGTCTTCTTTGTTCAAGACTGAATAGATTCAATTCTTTTAGCCTATCTGCATACAACATGCCTTTTAAACCCGGGATAATTCTGGTTGCTCTTCTTTGCACTCTTTCTAGAACAGCAATATCCTTTTTGTAACGAGGTGACCAGAACTGAACACATTATTCTAGGTGAGGTCTTACTAATGCATTGTAAAGTTTTAACATTACTTCCCATGATTTAAATTCAACACTTCTCACAATATATCCGAGCATTTTGTTGGTATTTTTTATAGCTTCCGCACATTGTCTAGATGAAGACATTTCTGAGTCAACATAAACTCCTAGGTCTTTTTCATAGTTCCCTTCTTCAATTTCAGTATCTCCCACATGATATTTATAATGCACATTTTTATTGCCTGCATGCAATACTTTACACTTTTCTCTATTAAATGTCATTTGCCATGTGTCTGCCCAGTTCTGAACGCTGTCTAGATCATTTTGAAAGACCTTTGCTGCTGCAACAGTGTTTGCCACTCCTATTTTTGTGTCATCTGCAAATTTAACAAGTTTGTTTACTATACCAGAATCTAAATCATTAATGTAGATTAGGAGTAGCAGAGGATCTAATACTGATCCCTGTGGTACTCCACTGGTTACGTCGCTCCATTTTGAGGTTTCTCCTCTAATCAGTACTTTCTGTTTTCTACATGTTAACCACTCCCTAATCCATGTGCATGCATTTCCTTGAATCCCTACTGCGTTCAGTTTGAGAATGAATCTTTTATGCGGGACTTTGTCAAAATCTTTCTGGAAATCTAAATAAACCATGTCATATGCTTTGCAATTATCCATTGTCAATGTTGCATCCTCAAAAAAGTCAAGCATGTTAGTTAGACCCGATCTCCCTTTCCTAAAACCATGCTGACTGTCTCCCAGGGTATTGTCACCTAGTACCCGAGTATACTGTGAAACTTGTATATGATACACAAACTGCTTAACACATAACATGCTTACATTCTCCCAAAAGGTGTGAAAGAGTGTGTGTTATATTCCTTAATGACGGAATATACAGTAAGCAGGTCCTATATCTGTAACTCTAAGTGGTTGTAAATGCAACCACTAAAGAGCCAGAGTAAAAGGTTGTCAATAGAGAGCTGATCACAATGTTTCAATTGAAAGCGAATGACAAAGAGTGTTCTTTGGGGTGAACTGGTCTGAAGGAGTGAGTTAACTGTATTGTACTCTGCAAAAATTTAAAGTTACTGTATATGTACTGTATATTGGAGAAAGCAAAGAACAGCTGAAAATAAGTATACAGTACACTAGGCACTATGTGGCTGGTTACATTACTTTGCTGTATTCCGCGCTGTCTGTATCGTTGCAATATATCATTTAACATGCTTGCGTAGATCTTGGGTCATAAATCATCACGGGAATACATTTTTCAACTTGCACTTTGGAGCATTCGCTAGCAGAGGGAGGTTCTCTTATGAGCACCGTAGTGTATTGTACTATCTAGATCAGGATCTGCCTGCAACAATGCAGGTGTTCTGATTGAAATGAATAGTGTGTCGTGGGAATAGAAAACCAGTGTTTTGAATAAATAAAATTGAAAAAATATCAACAAGAAGGTTTTGTCCTGTCAAGGACAGGAAATAAACTTGCGCTCCAGCGACCATTGTCATGCAACCAATAAAGAGCTCTGTAAAGGCGGTTCTACACCGGAGGAGAGCAGCTGGAGCGAATTTTGTATCTACATCAAAGGTGAATGTTTTAAGTCCTGAATCTTTCACGTGACCTTATCCGTATATATTTCCCATATTTCTTTATTGACAGCGAGTGCAAACATGGACATTGACAGGCGCAGTGCTGCTGCAATACTTCTGCTTTATTTATCCAGAGTAAAAGCACCCCCCCCCTCCCCCAGTATATTCATTACATTCACTCAACATCTGCCAGGCATTGTACTTTTTACTGTTGTCTTTGTATGAATTTAATGAACAATTGTAGAGCACAGAATACCGCTGCACTTCCTTGATCAATTTCTCAACTGCAATGTGTATTTGTTATGATGTGTGGCAAGTTTACTGATATTACTGACATTGCATCCGATTGGTCCATTTCACTTTACACCATTCTGATTGGTCCAATTCATTCTAGCCGCCCGCGATGCGTGGGAGAAATAGAACACAGTTCTATTCCTGTGAAGTTGCTCGCTTCACCCAGACTGGCTGCTCGTGTCGCTCACGGGTGGTGTAGATGCACCCATATATTCCAGTCACTTCTAAATGATTCGCTCGCCTCCAGTGTAGAACCACCATAGGCAGCTTCAAATGAGGCACTCAAACCAAACAAGGATTATAACAGTGCCCAAATCAGCTCCACCTGCTGGCCAGAACCTGAACCACAACAGTGTTTACCCCAAAGGCTTGTGTGCTTAATTGCAATACTTCAGTGGACTCCATAAAAAGGTGTCAAATATAAAACCAGGAAGTACCAGTTAAGCAAAGTGCACTCAACAAACCTCAGATGTCTTGGCACAATGTTAAAGTTTTAGGTGTACAGTAACTGGGGGGAATCGAAAGCTCTGGTAGTATTTACAGCAACCTAACTGCAGGATTTACATTCATACAATGCGCTGCCTGTGTGGGCAGCCAGCACAGAGCCTAGTGGCAGAGATACACATTTCAGCAATTATCTAGAAATATTTCAATCCCCCCCTTTCCATCTTTTTAAGAAGAAAATCTTCGTCTCAGCAGATTAATTGCCATGAAAATAGAAAGAAACAAGACAGCCTCTGGGCAGTTATTTATTCAGAGGAAAAAGGTCAAATATGTTTAACATACAAGATTATTCTCTGAACACTGAATCTTTGAATATCCTGCAACAGAAGAAGAACAAGATGTGTCCCATGTCTAATCAAGAGAATATAAGCTAATTTAGTTTTTATTACACAGATCCAAACCCTAACCCTAACCCTAACCCTCCCCTTATATATAACCCCCCATTTAAATTACTTTTAGTATTCAGTTTGTCTCCCTTCTTAGGTTCCAGTCTAAACAAGGAAAAGTAAGAAACCATAATGCTGGCTTTTAAAAGCCTGTGAGTTAAGCCAGTAAGTATCACTACTTTACAAAGCAGTCATGGAAATACAGATTCTGGTAACTAATGGACTGTACTGTACAACAACTCTGGTGATAAGAAATGTGTTTTTACATTTCAGAGATCATATATTTTACCATGATAATCCTCATTGCATGTCTCATCGCATTTACTGTGCCAGTAATATAGAGTAACTACACTTGTTAACCACTTGGAAATTCAAATCTTCCCCATTCTTCCTGTTTTTCACGACTACCTCATCCACTTCAGCTAGAAATTGATTTCTAAATATAACCTCATCAGTATTTTCTTGATCCACACCATCTGCAAAACTTTGCTCCCTGGGTTTTGCTTCTTTACAGGTCCAGCAGCACTGGATACTGTCAATTGCAAACTGGAATTTATCCAGGATATTTCTTGGAACTATTGTTCATCTGTATCAATGGACACACACTGCAAAATGACAATTGTGTCTCTTTCTATTACACTGACTGTGTGAAATACTAATTCATTGCTTCTGCTTGGGACAAACAAGCCTGATTCCTTGGTCCAGTGGATAGAGTACTGGACCTCAGACTATAAAGACACTAGACTATACGATTTCAATTAATTATCCCCACAAGATTCTTACTACCTGGGTGATAGAGATGGAATAGTGATTGCTATTGATGAAGAACGGACAATACTGTTCTGCCACTCAGCCTATGGAAATTCCAATACTTGCTCCATACTAAGGCTGTGTTGGGATGAATTTAGATGAGCCCACATGTAGCTCGGAAGGATAACCCAGAGAAAGGATCTGACGTTTTTGACATTGGCTAATTTTCATGATAATTGCTGTAATGGCTTTCAGGACCATATAGCTATTCTGATTTAGATTTTTTTTTATTTTGTTTTGACATTTACAATACTGTATTCTGCATCTAGGGAGCACTGTCTTAATCCCAGAACTCCGATGGCTTTTGTCCAGTGATTTTTTCCTGGAAGTTCTACCGAGCTAAAGAAAAACATATTTATACTCCCCATTTCACGACACTGATTGAAAAATAGTTGTATCCAAGCTGGTGCTCAGGTATTTGGCATTTACTCAAGCGACAGCAGAACTGGGTCATGTCTTTGTGTAATAAAGACTAAATGAGCTTTCATCCTCTAGTTAAAACTTGATTTATTCTTTTAGACACGGAACACTTCTGTGTTCCACTACTGTTTGGGAGATTTGTGGATTCAATGTCCAGACTGTGATTCGGTGAATGATATGCATCTTGTATGTTATTCGTATCCACGGAGATGGAAAGTAGCTTTCCGTTTTAAAAAGTATCTATTTAAAATCTTTGCGAGTTTTCCAAACAATGGCGGCTAGACGTTTGCTCATTTAGGAGCTCTGGGACTGAGTTGCAGTGACTGCTGGACGTCTCATTGTCATGTAAATCTAATGCCAGGGATAGCCATTGTAATCTATACAGACAACCCCCGAGGCTGTCCTATGGAGTCCGAGTTCCAGTTTGATTTTAATAGTGCTATTTGCAAAATCTATGGGAAAATCTGATTTGGCAAGGCAACCAAAGTCATGTAAAACAAACCATGACTTTGTAGAGGAAATTAAAAAAAAAGTCCTAGGGGTTAGGGGTGAGTGCGTGAGAATGAGTGAGTGCGTGCGTTCGTAGGGTGAGTGAGTGAGTGAGTGCGTGCGTAACGTGCGTATGTGTGCGCGCCATCCGAGTCAGAAACACATACCTCAAAAACACATATTATTGTTTTGTTTAACCTTTTATTTTGGCCCTTGTGCTTGTTTATTTGTTTTGTTTGTTTGTTAATAAAAGTGCAAACACGCTTAAACTGCAGCTCCTTGTCTCTGAGTCGCTCATTCCTGGTGCTATCCTGCTACAATAACTTTTTGTAGTTTCCCATATACAGTACTGACAAATTAAAAAATGTGACATTTCAAAATCGAACATAAAATACTGTACTACTATTATGGCTTCGTGTAGACTTTTGCAATATTATTTTACAGTTTCTTTGATTAAATTATGTTAAATAAAAGATCTAAATTTATGTTCATATCTTTTTTTTTAATTATATTGCAATCTTATAAATATTTCTTCTTCTTCTTCTTCTTCTTCTTCTTCTTCTTCTTCTTCTTCTTAATTATTATTAATTATTTTTTGGGCAGGTGCCCTTATCCAGGGCGACTTACAGTCGTAAAGAAAAAATACATTTCAAGTTTTAAGATTTATTTAAGGGACAATGCTATGACATACTGTATTGGTGTAACCCAGTAACTCATGAATTTATGAAATATAAGCCACCTTTATCAAAAAAAAGTTGAAGCCAGAACACTAAAGGGGCTATCCAACAATAGCTGTTAGGTCAATCGGTCAAAAGGTCATCCTGTTTCATCTGGAGTTCATGTTAACAGTGACGCTTTAGCCAGGCTTCACAGTTCTGTGCTAAATCCTTAAATACAGCATGAAATGACAGCTCAGGTCTTAGAGACAACGTGACTACTACTGTCTTCCTCTTTGGTTTATGTGATGAGCCACCACTGGGTTTTCTAACATCATTGCACCAAAATGGGGTATCCCCCAGGATTTTATCAATCACCGATTTTTAGGGATGATTTTGGAGGCTGTGTGGTCCAGTGGTTAAAGAAAAGGGCTTGTAACCAGAAGGTCTCCGGTTCAAATCCCACCTCAGCCACTGACTCATTGTGTGACCCTGAGCAAGTCACTTAACCTCCTTGTGCTCCGTCTTTCGGGTGAGACGTAATTGTAAGTGACTCTGCAGCTGATGCATAGTTTACACACCTTAGTCTCTGTAAGTCGCCTTGGATAAAGGCGTCTGCTAAATAAACAAATAATAATAATATCCCCCTGTGCTTTGACCTAAATTAGCTTGAAATGCATTTAAAATATTCTAGCTTCTTTTGGGATTAAGCTGTCTTTTTTATCAGATATGTATTCTGACTATTTCCATGTGTCTGCAGATGCAAACATGAGAAAGTGACACTTGCAATAGAGTTCAATCAAGCCAGACAATCAGTTTAATGTAAGCAGCATGTGTCAGAAGGGCATATCCTACAGAGCTTTTTGAGTTTTTTAATGTAACTCTAAAATGTAACCACTGTAATTTAATATAGTTAACCACTGTGTACCATACTTGACTGTGATTTCCCATGCTGATCTGTGCTTTACCAAGTTTTCACTATAGATGCTTTTGTAAGGGAAGGCCACGCTCAAATGAACCCTATTGAGCCTATTTCCCTCCACAACACAGGGTTAGAAAGAGTGAATTCCATGAGCCTGCATTGCAATACTCAAGACAGCAGACCTGCTTGTCAAGCTTTGGGAGGCCAGTCTGATCCTGCACGATAAGCCAGAAAGTGAATTTCAGACCACGATCTCAGATAATAAACACAGGCTCTGCAGAGTTGGCACCATGTGCTGTTCATTTCACAGAGCCTTTGTGGGATAGGACCACCTAGCTCCTACGAACTGAATAAGGCATGTTCCATTGAGAAGACCATAAGGCAAAATATATTGAAGATAACAGTTTTTAATATAAAAATATAACTATTCAACATTCTATTAGACCCCCAAAGTCATAAGGCAAGGTATCTAGGTCATTACTAATGAAAAAAAAACAAACTGCAATTTTGAAAGATCCTACTGTAGCTCTGAAAGATCATATTTGATGGACAAACTCTAGAGTTAAGCATGCTGATAGATTTCATAGCATTCAAGGTTTTGAAGATTGAAAATGAGACAATGCAGTACCCACAGTGACCCCTGGTGGCTTGGTATCTAAGGAGTGCAGGAGGAGCCCAGCCATGCTAGACAGTGTCTGCAAGGTTCCGATGATTGAGTGTTGTTATGTGTTTTAATAACCTGCTGTCTGCTTCTTCATCCCTCTGCAGTTCTATTTATCCATTGCTGAGTGACAGCCCGGTATTGCCGCTCAACAGAAGTACCTGTCTGGTCCTGGAACGCCCTGTGTCCGGCGGTGAACGAGAATTCAGCAGCAGGTCTGAGGAGTACCCCCTGACTGACCAGCCCCTCCTCAAACTCAGCACTCAGCTGTAGGTCAGTCACTGCAGGATTCCAATCGCAGCATTTGTCATTTTGTTCCCCTTCAGTTTGTGCAATTTCGGTTATTTTCAAAGATTGAACTCCAGTCTGTATTGTACGTCGATTTAAGTTATCGCATGTACAGTAATTTGGCAAAACTAGCACCAGACAAAATAAGTATTAGAACTGAAGATCTGTAAAAAGCTTTCACAGTGTCTTCAATTGAAGTCACCAAGAAAGACTGCTAGTCAAAATGTTTGTAGATGAATTGTATACATTTCTTTTAGCATGACTATATGCTACCATACTGTCTACAGCACTGGAAACGTTATTACCTATGTCAGTGCCTGGGTGATCAGTGCATGGAGCCGTTCAAACTCATCTTACTTAATCCAAGTGTATTGCTTTGTACAGTGTATGGTATAATGTATGATTTACTGCTGCCTTTAATGTGTTAACATATGTAAGGGTAATAAAAGGTATTGGCTCATGTATTTACACTTTAATGTTGCCAGGCGTTAGATCAGTGTTGCCACAGCATACTGTAGATACTGTATAAACAGTCATTGATATGGGGTGTCGTTTTTCTAGGTCCGGGAAGGGGAGGAATAAGTAATAGAATTGCAAAGAGTTGACAGGTTTCTGAAATCAAATCCCCACTGAAAAAATAAAGAACCTTATTAAATTGGTTGCAAGGGTGTGTTTGCTGTAAGATACAATGCTCAGGTATCAAATGATTCTTAAGCGATTCCTATTTGCCTAAGCTCTTAAACGTGCCAGCGGACAGATGAATTTCAGTGGATAAGTTTACTAGACTTTCAGATGTAAGCATACTGTAGGCCGCCAACTGAAAAAATAAAACTGAGAGACTATAAAGTTGTAGGTTTTGATAATATCCTGGGCATGTACTGACTGTGCACCGTTAATCTAAAGCACTGTACAGTGAAACCTCACTTAACAGCTCCTGGGTATGTATTGATTGTGAATCTAAAGTACTGTGCAGTGAAACCTCACTTAACAGCTAATATCCTGGGTATGTACTGATTGTGAATCTAAAGTACTGTGCAGTGAAACCTCACTTAACAGCTAATATCCTGGGTATGTATTGATTGTGAATCTAAAGTACTGTGCAGTGAAACCTCACTTAACAGCTAATATCCTGGGTATGTACTGATTGTGAATCTAAAGTACTGTGCAGTGAAACCTCACTTAACAGCTAATATCCTGGGTATGTACTGATTGTGAATCTAAAGTACTGTGCAGTGAAACCTCACTTAACAGCTAATATCCTGGGTATGTACTGATTGTGAATCTAAAGTACTGTACAGTGAAACCTCACTTAACAGCCACCTCCATACCAAGGCCACCCTGCAATTAGGAATTATTTTTACAGTCCTAATTTGCTTTCATTGACTTCAATGTAAATACACCTTCAATATAAAGGCCACCCTGCTATTACAAATGATGGCCTCTGTTTTCAGTCCCAGACTAATGAAACAGGTGTTCAATTCTTTATTTTTTTGATGAAACTGTAACATGAACATGTTCTTGAAAAACGGACGCATTCCTGATGTAGTGCAGTAGCAGTATTTATTGAGTATTGATTTCAATGATACCTAATCGTACTTGGGTAATTACTCTCTGAGACTACACATTGCTGCTTTGGGTCATTACAGTAAAATAGGATCGATCACAATAAAGACTCAACCCTTAAAGGCCAATGTCTACTCTGTTCAATTGTTATTTTGTAGTTCTATAACGTTTTTGTAATATTAGAAAACAATACTAGACATGTTTCTAATTCAATTCATTGCACCCATAGTAGTAAGAGTGCACTTCTGCTAAGGCTGTGTTTTGGTGGTCGCGTGACTTGTTTAATAGTGAAGATAGATGCACTGTAAAGAGACAAATCAAGTACATTGTGATGTAAAGACACAGGTACGTGAATAAACTGTTTCTATACTTTAAAGTGTTTTAATCTCCCCTTAGTTGTGAGACATGTTGTTCATGGATATAGTAAATGCTATATATACTGGAATATGAATAATGAAATGTAATGGATCCTGTTCACAAAACCTCAAGGACTGTTTGAAGAAATGTTTAGTTTTTCAAAGCCAGTTGGGATGAATTAAATCAGGTTTGCAGTTCATGAAACCCCCTTCTTTCAGTTGTTTTAAGGAGGGTATATTAGTGTATTCTAATTCATTTTTCAAAGTGAATGTTTATAAAGACTTTTACAAACTGTTAAAATAACATAGGTCTAAGTATATATTGCATAGGTTGTGTAACATAACATTCTTCAGTTTTATCTATAAGGTTTTATTAATAGTATATAATACGTGAACCACTTATATAATATATACACGAATATATGAAAATAATGATATGAAAATATAATAATGATAGGAAATAACTGCATAAATCAATGTAATGTATAGGGGTATTTGGGGTATACAGCCAACTGGCACGGAGCATTGTTGCTCTAGCTCTATTATTCTATTTGAGACTTCACAGCGCAAGCCCATGCTAATTTAGAGTTCTGATATTCTATTTCAGAATGCACAGTGCTTAACCCATGCTAGTCTAGAGTTCTACGATTCCATTTCAGAGAGCGCAGTGTTATTCCATGCTAATTTTCTCTGTGGTGCAGATGAAGCAGGATGTGTTGACAGGTTCTTCTTCTCTGAGAGAGATAGGGTATCTCCACCACAGGCAGTGACACACAGCACTCCTCTCATGGTCTCCATACTCCAGAGCTAATAACTGCAGCGAGGAACTTATTTTGGGTCCCACACAACAAACTCGGAAATCACACTTCCAAGCACAGCACTCCTTTTGTTCTCCAAAGAGACTTATTTGTGTTTCATTTAGCGGATTTATGTATGTATGTATGTATTTATTTATTTATTTCCATAGTATTTTTCACCAATGGTGTCCTGGAACTATTCACCAACTTCTAGTTGTGCTAGGAATTCTGTTTTAGTCTGCAGCTTGCTAAATTGCCCTACCTTACCTTGCACCAACAATGGGAACTAAAGGCATCCTTGCTAACCTTATGAAAAGATCACCCCCCCTTACCCAATCATTATGTAGTTATCTTATGTAGTTATCTTGTGTGCACAGTCGAACCTGTCCTATCCGATCCTCTGGCATGCTGCTAACGGTACTGATGGAAAACGATCAATGCTCATTTTATTATGGGTCTAAAACAATAAATTCAGCTCTAAGCAGGACAGAATGGATTCAGCTGCAGATAAAAAACAGATGCCAGTTTCACTTTTTACATGCTGTCCCTTCACAAACTGCCCAGTTTTAATTAAACATGTTAAAAAGATTATTTTGCTGACCTCTAAAGCCAGTTTGTGCTTGCATGCACGCTTTGGCATAGAAAGCACCCTGAGAACTGTTTTTGGAATGCTGTTTTGTAAATTGACATACTGTATTACAGTGCTATTTGTAGATATCCGATGGACCCCTGGAACCAATTCAATCGGATATGACAGGTTATTCTACTGTAGTTTAAGCTATAAATGGTCTGATTCAATGATGAGGAGCAGAGGGAGGATATTAAATGGGGATTGAACACTGTATAACGCTTACAAGAAACGTGTTGCTTTACCTTTCTTGTAACCAGCATTCATCTGATGATCATCAATTACGCAATTACGCAGATATCCAGATTGATATGTATGGCAAAAAACAGCAACTAAGTTGCAGGAGGACCACAGTCTAGATACACTATGACGTGAATAAATAAAATGATCACAGGGATTATGTTTAAACATATACCACCACTATACTTACAACAGGATACAGCAAAGGAAAGATACACGTTTCCAACGAACACCAGAGTGTTTTCTGTAAGCACTTAATCCAAGGTAAATGCATTGTTCTAGCAGCACAGAACAGAGGGAGGTGTTCTGCTCTTACACAGTGTGTGCATGCTTTAGGCTGCACGGTTCTTCGAGCCATGGCAGTATTCTGGATAGCATGTGATACTCTAATGCTACTGGCATGTCAGCATAGTTAACGATGGAGCTAACTTTTAGTAACTTCAATTCGGATTGATGTCGAGATAAATAGTTTATTTTAACAAGAACACCAAGATAAATAATGAAAGTCATATTTTTCTTTCTTAAGGCACAAAGGGATAGATTGATGCTCCTGATTAGAGTAAAGAACCCTGCTGTTCTTCATAATAAGCCTGACTGGTTACAGAAGAAACGTGAGCTATTGTATCCCTCTGTGTAAAGAGTATGTCATGACTGCTTCATATGAACCCTTTCAGAAACTGCAAACAGTTCAATGTGTAGAATATGAAAACAGTGAAATAACGTAAAAAAAGGCACATGCACATTTATTTACTGAAAAAAAAAATCATACATATATTTCATAACAAATTATTTATATAAACGTTTATTATTTATTTATTTTGTAGTTAGTTTCAGAGACTGATATTTAGGACTATCTAATGTTACTACAGAAGCGGTACAAAAAATCTTAACAGTTGATTTAATTAAAATACGTCCAGTATATTATACCAGTGTTTAAATTAAATCGGAACTGAGAGTCTGTTTCAACAGTTTAAAGAGAGAAGGGTAAATTACATTGTGTCTGATTTGTAATAGATAGTACGGAAGCCTCCATGACAAAGCCACTACTGCCACCACCTCAGACTGGTGTCTTTTTGGTAGCATCAGCATTTTCTGAACCTTTATAGTCCTTTGTATTCCACAGAGCCAGGAAGGGGAAGTGTTTGTTTTGTGCCTGTGACAGGAGAAGATGCAGTTAGAGTTCAGATTGGCAGCAATGAGTTCCCCTCTGACCTGGAACAAATAGGGGACTGGCTTCTAAGTGAGGATTGTTTGTCTTGTGTTTTTCTTAAAGCTAACACCCCCTGCCACCAGGATGTGAAGAACTCTCTCAACTTGATGGGTTCCCCCTGGGAATGTTCAGTCTCTGAGACAGAAAGGGAAGAGGGCAATCTTGTTTTTATTCTTACACTGCTTACCAATGTATTTGGGAAATTCTGCTAGTTTGTATTTAAGTTTACAATGTTTATACATTTGTGGACATTTCATTGTGCAGCGCCTTTGTACACTTTGGTGTGAAAGGCTCTATATTTAAAGTCAAGTATTATTATTATTATTATTATTATTATTATTATTATTATTATTATTAATGCTTAGAGTTATAGGACTTGATTTTTTGTGTGCTTTTGCCCGAGCTTTTGCTACTACTGCATGTTTGATCTCTGAAACTAGCAGAAGAAAGGGCAAAGAGCTGATACTAGTGGTGCTGCCATTCATGCTCTATTTCAGGCAGACTTTGACTTGCCTGTTCTTGATGTCTGTTTACTTCTGCCAAGTCTATACAATGAGACGCCTTCCTAAACACTTGTATTTAACAGATTCAAACCTACACACAAAAACACACAACCGCAGTGTTTCAGCTATGGATTTGATGGAGAAAGAGACTAAACGGACACAATGGAAGAGAGTACGAGTGAATGCGTTCTGGGTGGGTGCCTATGTTATGCCTGACAGTGCTGGCCTGTGATCTTGTGATAATAAACCTGGACCTTTCTCACAATGTAAAAGGCTGGAGGGTAAGAAGTCTGACAAAAATATACAGCGAAATGAAAAAAATGTGTGAAAGTTGGTTTTATATAATAGTGGCTTTATGGGTTGAACAAGTTTAACCACTGACCATTAGCTGAAAGAAATTAAATGTTGAAACCATGAGATAAATGAGAATGGATGGCAAATGAAAGAGGGTGCATTAACTATTATTTGTTTGGAACAAACAAAAAAGGGAAAAAAGAAAAAGCTCTTACTGTTAATGATATGATTCACTGTAGCTGTTGGACTTCTCCCAAAACATCTGCAATGTAGGACACACAGGGCTGGTTTTGTCGTGTCTGCCAGTTTTCTTGGTGAGTCAGTTTATGGCTCCTCGGTTCTTCTGTTAGTGATGGCTGGACTGACTGTAATCCAGCAGACCAAGGGAAAATATGTGAGATTAGCTACTGGAATATGCCCAGGAGCTCTGGTCTTGCTTTCCTCCCAGTGGACTTTCTGTCTTTTCTTTTTCTTTTTTGTAAAAGATTCGTAAACTGTGAATTAAAAATTACGTGCATTAACACTGTGAATGTGCGATATGAAAATCTGAGCATTCATCCAAACTGTGCAGGTTCCCAAAAGTGAGGCAACACTTTCTTTGTGTGTGTGTCTTTGTGTTTGCTCTTGGAAGTTTTAACAGTTCTTAGTAAATAGGGCCATGAAATGTTATAAGCTTTTACTGTTATATTATTTTTTTAAGAACTTTGAGCCAGACTGTAAGTGATATTCAAGCAGTATTTCAAAATAATGGCAAGTGCCACTAATGAAAGTAATAATACATTGCCAGATGACTAAATGTTATTGACCAAATAATTCCAGATGTGAAGGGCATTATTGCAATTATATGTCAATGAAGATATGGAATGCATATTTAATTCTGTTTTATTTATTTTTTTGATCAATTGAAGTTATGTATTCTTCTGCTGGGTGAAGATTTCGGACCAGTTTCAGCCAATCAAAATTTTCTAACAATTGACATGTTTTTTTTTTATTTATTCCTTACGGTGTGGGGTTTGTGGCAGTACCTATTTATACACCAACAAAAATACCATAAGCTGTGGCAATGCTTCCTCATAGTGTTGAGTGTGAATGCAGGGAGGAAGAAGTTCAGTCTCATCTGTGAATGAATGCACTCTGCTAGGTTAGTGCTCCATATGGCCTCAGTTTTGTATAGCGCCTTTCACAGTCTACTTTCATTGCTTCCCAACAGCCACTCTTTAAAAAATATCACTCCAAGCCAAAAGTGGTACAACTGTGCCACGTTCCTGCTGAACAGTATTCTTTTTGGAGAAAAAAAACTAAAACAATAAAACTTGGTGTGCTCTGTGACTGACAGGTAGTTTACAAGCATGTGATCCATCATAGTTCCTTTTGTGCATCCTGTAGAAGCTTCCAAAACTGCTCCACCCTGTCAGGAAGTCTGGTTTACATTCCTGTCCATAACCGTCTATAAGAGTTAGTCCAGAGGCTTGAGAGGATTATTAATATAACATTCTCCCATCTGGAGGAGCTGTCATTTGAAAAATGATTTTTCCTCTAGCATCTCTGATATCCTAAACATGACTCCTAACACAACAGGATTGTATGTGACTAATATTTGAAAAGAATAGGAGTGGTGGCCTGCACAATCTGGCCCCAAAAATCGCCAGACAGGAATGTAGAAATCAAGGCATCCAAATTCCTTTTGCATGCATGCCAGTTATTCTTGGACTAACAACCGTGCAGGGTACCAGGGTGTTTCAAATGAAAAAGGGGCTGCAACAGGAGAGTCCTATAATGATGGCGTGGATGCTTCTCAGCTGCTTGATTGACAGGAGACCGAGACTGAAAGGTTGGGATTGACAAGTCCTGCACATACGCATGTGCGGGACTTGTCAATCACCCCCTCTGAGAGAGCTGGGACAAACCTTGGGATAGGACATCAACAACAAAAAAGATCAGATTTGCCCCTGTTTTTAACCCAATTTGAAATACCCAATTCGAATGTCCACTTGCCAAACTGGTGAACTGAAGATCAACCTCTTTTCACCCGCTGTACCCAAGCAGTGGATGTTACTGTGTTACTGAACCATGAAGACCAGGGCCCGGCCTGGGAAGCCTCCCGATGAGTCAGTGATCAGATACAGAATGTGCGGATAGCAGTAACCCATTGATGCAACTACAAGTCCTCGAGTTGTCTTTTAACATTCAGTGCTCATACACACTATTAGAATAAAGACTTCTAGTGATTAGTATTGAACCGTCCCCAGGTTCTTCTCATGATCTCATACACAAGTCAAAGTAGAAAAACAATAGCACATCTATATAAGGTCATTGTGAAGCCCAGAATGGATCACACTGCTTGTTTTTAGACACAGGTAATATTGTTCATTTTCATGAGAAACTGGCTTGTGCGGTTCAGACATAGCCAACCCGGTTTAATTAACAGCACTGATTGGAGACTAATCACCAGCAACCCTTGCGTTCCAGAGCAAACGTTGACTGATTTCTGGGCTGCGTTTAAGCTGAGCAAAGACAGTGAGCCCCAGTGCAGTGGAGTGAAGCCGTCTAAAAGGGATGTGGTCAGCTAGTCTCTGAAGTGCCCAGTATAATTGAATAAAATGAACTGGTTGGTTGTGGGTTTGAAAAGGCAGCATGCTATATTAGTCCAGACCTTGACTACAAATCTTTGACTAGTTCCAGGTTTTTAATAATGGTTTGGCAGCCTTTCCCTTTAAAAATAAAGAATGGTTTCCTTGCTGCTGTGCTGTCATGCAGTGTTTTTTGGAGAATCTGATTCGTGGGAATCTTTTGCTGCTCTTATACCTTTAATTTTAATAAATAGCAGTGTGCAGATTCAAGGGCCCTGGTGTACATCTTTGTTACCCTTGTTATATTTATTACCAGATTTTATTACCAGAGAAAATATCAGTTTGTTTATTGGCTCACTTAAGAAAAAAATAAAAAATACAGTGTAGGCAGACTTTTTATTAGTTTATCTGGGTAATCTGCTGTAAAAATACAAAACAATTGTGCAGTATGCAAAGCAAAATAAAAAAAGAATTGAGGGAAACAAAAAAGGCTGCCAAGCTACTTTTCAGTAGACCCCAGCATTGTAGACTTGATTTTCTCATTAATCCATACGTCTTTAATCCAACAGGCATATGAAAACGAGATGACTTGCTTCCAATTGCACACCATTAGGCATTGTCAATGGAAAGATGGATGAGGGTTATATTGGAATAAGGGAGGCTAGTTTAGTTTGGCTTAGGTACAGTAAGTATTTTTTTAAATAGTACAGTTTTAATCCATGCCTAGCGCAAATTGACAAAGAGTCCCTCGCTTCTATGCCATGTGTTTGTATCAGTAGAGGTGAATGGAAATGCATGTTGCCATGTTAGAGCTATTACAGTATGGGTAAGGAACTTACTGTATCTATTTATTTAACAATGCTGGTATACTATATGGAACAATGGATGCCCAAGGTACAGAGTGACTGCCCCCATCACTTAGAGGTCTATTCAGACTCTCCTGGCCCAACCTTGCTAATCTTCTGAATGATGGTGAAGAGGAAGTTTGGGGGGTGCCACAGATAACACAGGGCTGTGACTGGCTTACCAGCTACCAGTTGAACCCAAGTGCTTTTCATGTTTCTGCTGTATTTTGACTAGATGCTTTAAGGAAACGTCATCTACAGATAACATGGCTGCATCGTCATGCAGTATTACTGTATTGTATTGTGTGGTGTTTGATGTTGCAGGCAGAGCAGGAGCAGGAGGGCGCATTGCAGTGGTCAGGTTAAGAAGGCTCGGCCTCTTCTGTGTAGAGGACATGCAGACCCTTAGGCCAGGTACAGGAAGAGAGACAGACCGTTATTCAGAAAGAGGTATGTTTCACAGCCTCTGTAGGAGGATGTGACCAGCTGCTGTTTGTTAAATATAAGGCCTCCCTACCTTCCACCCTCCTGACCTCTTGCAATATAAAAACAAGCTTAATCACAGGTCATGGTAGCCCTGCTACTTCCTCTGTAAGCGTCTCAATGAAACCATATATTGCCACTGAGTGCCTGCCGTCTTTTTTGGTCTTTCAGGAAAACAGAGTTGATGTCAGATCTGCTCTTTGAGTCAGCCTTCTGTTGTGGTTATTGTGTTTTTTTTTTACACCATGTGGTGGTACAGACTGAGCCATCATCAGTAAACTCCAGCAACGTGTAACTGAAACTGTACAAGCTGCCAGCAAGTAGATGCGTTGTTTTCTGCATGTCAAGCACTTTGGGGTGAGACTTGTAATTTCTATCAAGCGTGTCTTCACAAACAACCTGCGCTACCATCAAGTTGTTAGGAGTGACAACCAATATTTTAATATATCCAATACTTTATTTGCACTTTCAACCTTATCAGTGTTACACTTTTTATTGCATTCAATCTTGCTAGTGCAAGTGTAATAAAACAGGTTTTAGTCAAATAAGATATACAACCTGCTTTGCCTTTATATTGATCTTTAAAATACAATTATTTAAAACAAAATTACAAATACTGTAAATAATAATAATAATAATAATAATAATAATAATAATAATAATAATAATAATATTTAAAACATCTACACAATCGCAGGTTTTGGAAACAAATGTTTTAGAAAAAAAAGTATTGTTTTTGTGTTAGTTTTGCAAAAAATTCTGAATCTGACAGGTAAAAAAGTTCTCTAAATAGAGATTGATTTTAACCCAAATACTGTAGGTGAATGTAAACCTCTGCATGACCTCTTGTTTTACATGCCGGCATAATTCGGGAATAGATTAATTAATGTAAGGACTGATGAGAAGTGTGCACCTTGGCTCCAAAGTATGTTTAAATTAGTTTTCCACAATACTGGACAATAGGGACACAAATGAAGAGCGCTATGCACTGGTAATGTTTTTAGTGCTCACAGATGCTTAAGTTTTGATTGATTTCATGTTTCCAGTGTAGGTTGTACATACCGAGTAGTAGATGTTATCATACCTACATTGACTCAGATCTGACGTTGCCGTCTTCAACTGTGACGGCGATGAAGATGATCACAATCGAATGTACTGTCGGTCTGATGGTGTTGTTTTAAAATTAGATTGGTTGTATATCCTGAGTACTGGTACTTGATTCGTGCCTCGTAAATTAGACTCTAAATAACGTGGCTCTTAGCAAGAACTCAGGGCAAGTCCTTGATTAAAAAAAAATAAATGCTTTCCATCATTAAATGAACTGTGATGATCAACAATAACCTGCCCCAGCTTAGCTCTCCGGTTCACTTCCGGCAGGCTTGACACAAACATCCTTTTGTGGGGCGAGGCTGCTACAGTACTTACTAATGCATTTTATTCTCAGATGTTCTATGTGTGAACACACTGTTTACAGATCACAGTGTACCGATACAGGTGTCACTGTATCAATAATCATATAATCAAGAAAGATATCATGGGTCACTACGCGTATTGATGAATCGGCACACCCCTAGTGCAGAGGTTGGTGAATGTCAGAGGATAGTTCATCTTGCGTTTTCTAGAATTATCCTTTTTTTTTCTTAGTGTTAGTTTGTGTCAGAGGATGGAATCAGAATTCTGGGAGAAACAAAAGAAGTTGGGATTGATCCTAGAATATAAATTACTCTGATGTGGCTCTTGATAAATCCCTTCCACCCCTAAAAAAAGAAATAAAAAAGAGGCCCCTTGGCAAGTGGCATTAGCAATTCTGATGACCAGTAATCTAGCATCAAAAAGTGCTTTCGATGGTTACTTATTAGATCCGTATTCCAAAAAAAAATTCAGATTTTTCAATATGGATCTAAGAACTGGCAAACGAAAACACATGACGGTTACTGGAGCATTTGGTTGACCAAGCTTTTACAATATAATAAGCAAGAGGTAAGCTATTGAGGGAGCTGTATGAGGCCAACTCTGTAAGAATGAAATAGCAGTACTGTGAGTCGGGAATGCTGTGAGCTGCCTGTTCATAAAATAATCAATTAGCCGATCCCTGGAGCCTTTCTTCATGTTTGAGTGAACGCTGGCTGGGATGACCTCTTCAAACCTGATCGAAAGATGCTGTTGGAGAGCTCCAGGCTGCGGAGAGCTTTGTCACTTTTGCACCTGGCTTCTCAGACTTCTGAAAATGAATTCCTCAACTCCCTCTTAGCCAGTAATGCCATTCTATATGCTCCATAGTGCCATTCCACTAGCACGCACACATACGCGTTAGAAAGCGGAACAAACAGCATGGTAACTGTGACTTCGGATTGTAGTGTTGCAAAGGGGAGCACTGTACATTGAGAGATGGGGCTGTGGATAAAATACAAGTGCAATGACTTTTTATAGAGGGGCTAACATTTTTATTTAAATTTCTGATCCAGCGCAAATGAGTTCTCTGAAAGTTTCCTAATAGCTTATTGTAAAATACTATGGTGTATGTCACATATAGGCATTTTTACTGAATTTTACAGAACCCTAAACCTACTGTTCTGCTACAGGAACTGTGTACATATTCAAGGCTTGCCTTTGTTTATAAAGGCCAGTGTGGCAGTGACTTTTCTGTGCTTTGTTGATATAGTCTTTGTTGGTCAACAATAAACATGTGCTTAAGTGTTAAACTGCACCTCCGTGTATTGTGTTATTCCTGCCTTGCCAGGAAGTCAGCTGCTGGAGTTGTGCTAGGGTTCGTTTTGGAAAATGGGGGATTACCTTGGTTTTCCAACAGTTTACTTGGTTGTTCAATGCATTCCTTTAATCAAACAGATCCTAAGCAGCATTCTGGTAAATCTGGGACGTTTTATGGCGAGTCCTCCAGTGTCTGCAATATGGATTGGTTGTGCTGACTGATCAGGGAAATAACTTGTGGTAAATGACAGCAGCTGTGGCATAACAGAAATACAGAGATAAATAGTTGACCAAAAGATCAATAAAGGACACTGTCACATTTTGGTTTAAGCGGTGACTGGTTCGAACCTTACTTCCTGTCTGTTGCACATTACAAACTGTTCCGCCAGTCCACAAGTCTGGACCCACACTGTAAAATTATTTTTTTTCCATTTCTCTTTACGGTGTTTGCTATCATTCTGAGTGGTTCTGGGTACTGTTGCTTCAATATTGAGTTATTCTAATGTTTCTCTAAACCTGCCTTCCTCTGGCATTGAGCTGCTTTGAGCTTGTCTGGAGAAACGTGGTGGGGTTGGACGAGTTGAAAGGTCACATTGCCACATGATTTGAATGGCATGAGAAAGACAGTTCAGCCCAATGCAAATTTAGAGAAAAATGACGATTCCGTTTTGGGGAAATAGAAACCATAACCACTGATAATGGTTGCAAACACCCTAAATGAGTTTAGGACATTTTAAAAACAGATGACTTTTGAAGCTGATTCCTATATACTTGGGGTTTTACTGAAAAAGAGGATTGCTGATTATTCAGGGTTCGGGGGATTAGTATTACTCAGTACTGGACATCTGCTTTTATTTGCAGAAATAGAAATGTTATGACACCATAAATAAAGTAGCCAAGGCAATTCAAAAGTGTTTATGAACAAACTAATGATGTTTCGCAATACACGTGGTTACTGTCTATTATTTCTCACGGGTTGGAAGCCAAAACATTGTAGAATTACTGAATACTGGAACATTTTTTTATTTTCAGCCTGTTCCACTTTGTATTATGTAGTACTTTTTGGGACCTATTTTTCTAATTCAAATCTTTTGAATGTATTTGAAGATAGGACGGTTTATCTGTCAGGGGTCCCAAGATATTTAGTGAGAAAGGGGTCTGAGTGCGGTAAAATGGACAACAAATGCTCACCCCCTGTCATTCTTCATTCATCTGTCCAATACAGTACAGCACTGCATGTGTGTGTGTATTCCTCTGGGTATATGTAACGTGACAGAATTGAATTCACATGGATGAGAATCAAGATGTTGCTGCTCACCATGATCTGTTATGTATGCCCCTTGTGCTAGTGTGTCAACATGGGTAGAAGTCTTGACCTCATTAAAACAGTAATTGGTGGAGAGCAATATAGACAGCTCTCTGCTTTATTGACATAAACTGAAAATATTAACTGCGATTTTAGAGTTTTTTTTTTTGTTTTTTTTTATAGCACTAGGGGCCCCAAGCAGCTCAGTCAATACACAGGGGTTTTCTTATTGTAAAATAAATCCAGATGTATTTACTGGTATATGTATTAACAGCTAGGGGCATTTTCCAGCTTGCTGTGCATTACACCATAAACAAGGTCTATTTTTTGGTTTATTTTTTTTTTAATTATTATTATTACAATTTGCTTTTTATTTGCAGTGCTCAGTTAGCATTTATCAGGCAATATGAGACCCACTAGGAGATATACTGTTGCAGCTGTAATAGAGTTCTGTGGTACAGTTGTTTGTTTGCACCCCAAGCTTGCTACTGTGATGAAGTTAGGTTCAATCAGCTACCGTTTTCATAATGGAATGTCAGACAGGTAATCAACAACACTCCATGCATTGGGAACACTTTAATATTCAAAAGCAAGAACGCATGCAATTTGTTTTATTCATTTGATTTTACCGTTTCTCATCACAAAACAAATAGAAACAGAAGAGCTTTATGACTGGCAAACAGATCCCGACACACACATGGCAGGCTGGTGTTGTATTCTCTTTTTCAGTCAGACCAGTACATGGGGAAAGACAACTGTGACCTTTGAATTGTGGCATCTAGCACCGTCACAGCAGAGCAACTGATACAGTGTGTCAGTGGAGTGGAGCAAGACCATGTGACGGGAGGTGCCATTATCCCAGTCCAGTCTGAGTCTATGGTAGTGTTTGCTGGAGGTGCCATTATCCCAGTCCAGTCTGAGTCTATGGTAGTGTTTGCTGGAGGTGCCATTATCCCAGTCCAGTCTGAGTCTATGGTAGTGTTTGCTGGAGGTGCCATTATCCCAGTCCAGTCTGAGCCTGTGGCAGTGTTTTCTCAAACTGAATGCTAATTCACAAACTGAACGCAGTAGAGATTCAAGGAAATGCATGCACATGGATTAGGGAGTGGTTAACATGTAGAAAACAGAAAGTACTGATTAGAGGGGAAACCTCAAAATGGAGCGAGGTAACCAGTGGAGAACCACAGGGATCAGTATTAGGTCCTCTGCTATTCCTAATCTACATTAATGATTTAGATTCTGGTATAGTAAGCAAACTCGTTAAATTTGCAGACGACACAAAAATAGGAGGAGTGGCAAACACTGTTGCAGCAGCAAAGGTCATTCAAAATGATCTAGACAGCATTCAGAACTGGGCAGACACATGGCAAATTAAATTTAATAGAGAAAAGTGTAAAGTATTGCATGCAGGAAATAAAAATGTGCATTATAAATATCATATGGGAGATAATGAAATTGAAGAAGGGAACTATGAAAAAGACCTAGGAGTTTATGTTGACTCAGAAATGTCTTCATCTAGACAATGTGGGGAAGCTATAAAAAAGGCCAACAAGATGCTCGGATATATTGTGAGAAGTGTTGAATTTAAATCAAGGGAAGTAATGTTAAAACTTTATAATGCATTAGTAAGACCTCACCTAGAATATTGTGTTCAGTTCTGGTCACCTAGTTACAAAAAGGATATTGTTGCTCTAGAAAGAGTGCAAAGAAGAGCAACCAGAATTATCCCGGGTTTAAAAGGCATGTCGTATGCAGACAGGCTAAAAGAATTTAATCTATTCAGTCTTGAACAAAGAAGACTATGCGGCGATCTGATTCAAACATTCAAAATCCTAAAAGGTATAGACAATGTCAACCCGGGGGACTTATTTGACTTGAAAAAAGAAAAAAGGACCAGGGGTCATAAATGGAGATTAGATAAAGGGGCATTCAGAACAGAAAATAGGAGGCACTTTTTTACACAGAGAATTGTGAGGGTCTGGAACCAACTCCCCAGTAATGTTGTTGAAGCTGACACCCTGGGATCCTTCAAGAAGCTGCTTGATGAGATTCTGGTATCAATAAGCTACTAACAACCAAACGAGCAAGATGGGCTGAATGGCCTCCTCTCGTTTGTAAACTTTCTTATGTTCTTATGAGTCCATGGCAGTGTTTGCTGGAGGTGCCGTTATCCCAGTCCAGTCTGAGTCTATGGCAGTGTTTGCTGGAGGTGCCATTATCCCAGTCCAGTCTGAGTCTATGGCAGTGTTTGCTGGAGGTGCCATTATCCCAGTCCAGTCCGAGTCTATGGCAGTGTTTGCTGGGGCTCCCCTCTGCTCTTAGCTGTTACTGTCTTGCTCCTCTTTGCTAGCTCACGTTGCCATGGCTGTTTATTTCTGGTGGAGGACTGTCCAGTTGATTATCACTACATGCAGCTGTACCTACAAGTGCATTATGGACAGCATACTGTATATCATATGGTGGGTGCTGTATCGAGTTTGTTTGAAGCATTGCTGGTATTCTCTGTGGAAACAAAAGGCTAAACATCAAATTCAATTTGAATGCCATCGTTAACACATTGTGAGTAATATAGAAAACTTTACTCATCCTTGAAGAAGCCATTTTTGCTGGAATAGTAATCATTGTAATCATGGCAAATGATGATCAAAGCTGAAATGGCAACAGGGAATATGTCATAGGAAATTCTGGTATATATATATATATATATATATATATATATATATATATATATATATAGACATGTTCAAATTTGTTGGTACCCCTCCACAAAAAATGAAGAATGCACAATTTTTTCTGAAATAACTTGAAACTGACTAAAGTAATTGGCATCCACCATTGTTTATTCCATATTTAATAGAAATCAGACTTTGCTTTTGATTTTTTATTCAACATAATATTGTAAATAAGAAAACAAATGAAAATGGCATGGACAAAAATGATGGGACCGCTAACCTAATTTGTTGCACAACCTTTAGAGGCAATCATTGCAATCGAACGTTTTCTGTAGCTCTCAATGAGACTTCTGCACCTGTTAACAGGTAGTTTGGCCCACTCTTCCTGAGCAAACTGCTCCAGCTGTCTCAGGTTTGATGGGTGCCTTCTCCAGACTGCAAGTTTCAGCTCTTTCCATAGGTGTTCGATAGGAGTCAGATCAGGACTCATAGAAGGCCACTTCAGAATAGTCCAATGTTTTGTTCTTATCCATTCTTGGGTGCTTTTAGCTGTGTGTTTTGGGTCATTATCCTGTTGGAGGACCCATGACCTGCGACTGAGACAGAGCTTTCTGACACTGGGCAGTACGTTTCGCTCCAGAATGCCTTGATAGTCTTGAGATTTCATTGTGCCCTGCACAGATTCAAGGCACCCTGTGCCAGGCGCAGCATAGCAGCCCCAAAACATAACCGAGCCTCCTCCATGTTTCACTGTAGGTATGGTGTTCTTTTCTTTGAAAGCTTCATTTTTTCATCTGTGAACATAGAGCTGATGTGACTTGCCAAAAAGCTCCAGTTTTGACTCATCTGTCCAAAGGACATTCTCCCAGAAGGATTGTGGCTTGTCAATATGCATTTTAGCAAATTCCAGTCTGGCTTTTTTATGTTTTTCTTTCAAAAGTGGAGTCCTCCTGGGTCTTCTTCCATGGAGCCCACTTTCGCTCAAAAAGCGACGGATGGTGCGATCAGAAACTGACGTACCTTCACCTTGGAGTTCAGCTTGTATCTCTTTGGCAGTTATCCTTGGTTCTTTTTCTACCATTCGCACTATCCTTCTGTTCACTCTGGGGTCGATTTTCCTCTTGTGGCCGCACCCAGGGAGGTTGGCTACAGTTCCATGGACCATAAACTTCTTAATAATATTTGCAACTGTTGTCACAGGAACATCAAGCTGCTTGGAGATGGTCTTGTAGCCTTTACCTTTACCATGCTTGTCTATTACTTTCTTTCTGATCTCCTCAGTCAACTCTTTCCTTTGCTTTCTGTGGTCCATGTTCAGTGTGGTGTACACAATGATACCAAACAGCACAGTGACTACTTTTTTCCATTTAAATGGGCTGAATGACTGATTACAAAATTGGAGACATGTGTGATACTAATTAAAGAAACTAATTAGTTTGAAATATCACTATAATCCAATTATTTATTATCTTTTCTAAGGGGTACCAACAAATGTGTCCAGGCCATTTTAGAATATCTTTGTAGAATAAGCAATAATTAATCTCTTTTCACAGCTTCTTTGCTTTATTCTATGACATACCAAAGGCATGCAAGTATACATGATAAAATAGCTTTTAATTTCATCACTTTTCAGGAGGAATGAAGCATTATTTCAATGAGCTGTAAAGGTACCAACAAATTTGAGCACGTCTGTATATATATATATATATAGTAGAGTCGACCTGTGCACTCGCTGCAGCGTTGTAGGACCGCCGTGACCTTTACCCCAGTTGACATTGTGCCAGCAAACCTTAAACCAGGTCCACTTATATTGTATAAGCAGAGCAGAGCCGGAGAGCGTTTTGTGCGAGAGTTGCTGTAGCTGCTGTTTCAGTTGCTGTTGTGGTTCTTGCTGTGCTCCTGTCGATGCTGCAGAATGTGGTTTCTACCTCCCCGTTCCTGTTAATAAAGAGCGTGCTTTTCCTGAATACTGACGTCTTCTTTTGGGTTCGCACATAGCTCACTACAACATTACATTTGAAAAAGGAAAACTGCTGTTCACCAAAAGGAGCAAAATCAAGCATTTGTGTGGGTCGGGGGTAGTGGGAGCTGTCTTAGGAGACCCCTTGGACATGATAGCAAAATGGGGTAAAAGTGCTGCAGTTTGTGCCATATGGGCAACAAACATTGCAGCTTTGAAATGTTAATGCCTTTCCTTTGTGTTCCCTAGATCACCTCACTTAAATATATTAGCTGCAATGTGTTACCCTTTGACTCTCAACAGTTTTTTTTTTTTTTAAATAGATGGTGTCTTGGAAACTGAAGACAGTGTTAAGAAAAGTAAAAACCTTTTGGGAATTTTACTATTAAGACTTCCATGTGACTTTAAGACTTAAGACTTCTTGTGCCGTTTATTAGCCTGTTTCAGATCCCATAGAAATGTAGCATTCTTTGTGTTTTTTAAAATGCACAATTTATAGGTTGAGGAATAAACTGCTGGACGTGTAAAAGATATAAAGCCCACAAGCTGTTTGTGAATAGGATCCATATGCATTGACATCCTCCCCTGTGCCAGTAACATTTACACGAGGGAGGGAGGGGGGTTAAAGTGAAGACAGATCTCCTCCATCTAGTTCTGAATTAGGAAGTTTAAGAGTTTCAGAAGGGGATGGATTGGAGTCTAAAAGGGGGCACAAAAGGTCATGAAAATAATTTACAAAACAAACGTTATAACACTGCAGTTTTATTCATCAGTGTTTGTTTCAAAGTTATTTTCTTATCTAAAGCTAAAGTAGTCTATTTTTATCATTATGTCCATATTGCCTTTTTGTATTTTTATTGTACAAAGATCTGTTCTTTCCTTTACAAGTAATATGTGGAATATTTAACAGTCCTCTATATATAAACCCATCTTTCTCTGACTAGGAATAATAAATGTGTGTATCATCTGACCAGTATTGAGAGAGATGAATGGATTCAGATTGGCTGGGGGTGGGGGGTTTGTTTGCCAGTAATAGATCATTGTTGTGTCTTCCAAATGCTAGAAAAAAAATGCAAACTGGCTGGTATATTTTTTCTTCATTTTTTAGAAATACTAAAAGAAACTAAAATTCAGTGATAAACCTTTTGACTACAAAGTCTTTTTCAATGGCTTCCCCTCAAAAATGTGTTTGTGCAGTGTTGATTGCAATGACTTGATGTTGTGAAGTGAAGCTGACTGCCCATTACCTGTTGCATTACAGTTCATGTAATTCAGTAACTCAGTGGAAAGCTTATAGCAGCCTGTGGGGTTGATTTAACAAACCTGTCATTTTTTAGTGTGTTTACAACACTGGGGAGTCGCTCTGGACTGCCCTGTCTCCAGTTATCCTTGAAAGAGATGCAATTTACAGAGATTCCCTGGTGCTGTACAATGCTGTATATTCCTAATGGGGTATATATCAACTCAACATATCAGTACAACATTTCAGCTAGTGACAATCAGTCATTGTAACCTCCCCTATTAGCCACTGATCACCTAGAATACAGTTTTCTGGATGTCTGTAGGCAGTCATTTTCCCTTCTGGAGTATGTACTACTGGAGGCCACTCAGCTAGTCTCAGCTATTTGCTATAAGATCACTTTCCTGGGAAACACACTCTCGGCGAGGGTGATCACTGTCTCTGGCATGTCTTTCTGTCTCTGACGTGTCTTTCTGTCTCTGACGTGTCTGTCTCTGACATGTCTTTCTGTCTCTGACATGTCTTTCTGTCTGACTTGTCTGTCTCTGACATGTCTTTCTGTCTCTGACATGTCTTTCTGTCTCTGACGTGTCTTTCTGTCTCTGACGTGTCTTTCTGTCTCTGACGTGTCTTTCTATCTCTGACGTGTCTGTCTCTGACATGTCTTTCTGTCCTGACCTGTCTGTCTCTGACATGTCTTTCTGTCTCTGACATGTCTTTCTTTTGCCTCAGGTTCTTACAGCTTAAGGACATCCCTGAATCGAACACTTTCATGCCCCCTCTGAATGAGGTGAAAGAAATCTTAAGCAGCGGCTGTATTTTATGCTGGCTAGCCCGTCTCCCTGTGTGTTGCAGGTACAGTGAATACCCTTTCCCAGTTCCGAGGGAGTTTTACATGCTGTTTACTAGGGTTGGATGTCAATCATGGGGTTTCCATGAGGGTCAGTTTACACGTGAAATGGCGATGCGCATGCACGTTTGGGAGAATTACTCGGGTAAATCAGGTTTGTGGCCAAAAATAACGGCCAAAGAGAGGGATAGGGTAAATATCATTTACTCGTGTAAATGACGAAACACACAGGAAAACCACACCCAGTTTTGTATGGAAACCCGCATTTCACGTGTAAATGTTAATGAGCGTGTTTATCCTTAACTATAAATATTGCAAGGGAGCAGGTCAGTTGTTACTGTGGATTCCAAGACAGCAGAAAGTAGTGGCTGATGGGCGATTTTATGGTTAGCAGTGGAGTAGTTCACCTTAATGCTAATGCGGGCGGCATTTTTTTTTATTGTTTTTTGCTGTGTCTGGTCTGTCATGTTGTATATATCTTGTGGGTTTACAGTTCTATATCAAACCACTTACCACAAACTGCGTTATGCATTTGTTATAGTATTAAAGCAGCTGTTTGAGAATACCCTTGCTGTAAAAACTACGCTAAAGTTAAACACGGAGAGCATGTGAGCTGCTTAACTTAATTAATTCCCGTCCTTTTTTTGATCCCAGCTATGTCCAAAGACAACGCGCGTCTGCCCTCCACGTTAATAAATATGGTTTGTGAACTGGATGTCATGAGCCAGCTCGATCGCCCAAACCAGTGCAACAACATCCAAGCTGTTGATGCCCTCTCAGAACTCACCAAATAAAATTGCAAATGAACGTATTGATTGTGTTTTATTTGTTTGCATCATTAATATTTAACACAGCAGTAAATCCAACACAACTTAAAAGAAAGGAGAGCATCTCTGACAACACGAGCCTCCTCAAATCGCTGAAACTGGCGGCTGAGGTAACCTTCACAGTTGCCAAGTCCACTTAAAATAAATTTTTAGAGTCGCAGGTTGTAATTTGCATAAACACCCATACTCTAACAAGCGCTTGTTTTAGGCTTGTTGTGAAAGGCAGCTCCGCTTTTCTTTTCTTGTGAGACTGTAATCTTCCCCGTCTCTCTCACAGGTAGCCACTGATTCCAGAACACCTAATTTTGTTGTTGACAAGAGTTTGTGCAGGCAGCAGGCAGTGGCAATTTTGGGAACGAATTAATGCACTTCAGTCTGTTTCATCAGTATCTGCCACCACCCTTTCAAGTGCCCACTGCCCATATTTGCCCAAGCGTGATGTTGAATGCTTCCTCAGCAGCTGTCAGCCGTCCGGACAGGTAGGGTTTCTAAACCAGGGTAGTATACGTAGCATCACCTGATCCCCTATATGCTGTATTATCTGAATGAAAGGGATATATATATATATATATATATATATATATATATATATATATATATATATATATATATATATAAACAGCTCTGCCGGTTTTCAGCCATGGTATCTGCAATACCTGTGTTGGTCAGATTCATTTTATACCTCAGAGTTAATTTTTAATTAATGAGTCGTCAGATAGATTAGTTGAAACCGGATTCAATACTAACGACATGCCAACCCACCTGACATTTAAAAAACAATTTGATCAAGAGCAGTAAAACACATTATTAACCAAGCAGGCACAGGGTATTTTGCTTTATTACAGCAGCTTAGATTCACTCGTGTACCAGTTATCTGCGCATGGAAACCACATGTAGCGGGTGCTACTGATTCTATTATATTCAGTGAACATTGGGTCTTGATTTGCTAAAATACCCTGATTTAGATGCTTAATTTGCATATCTGATCAACACCATCAACAGGTGCTGTGGATTGGGAGATTACGAAATGATTAGCTTACCTTTAAAAGTGCCATAGCGTTTGTTATTTCAGAGTAGCACACATTTTCCATGGAGCTGTTTTCCCGGGTGTCTGGCTGATGTTTGTTTGACGTCTTTAATTTTAGTCCCGGTATTTGTAGGGCGGGCCATGATAAAGATGTTTGAATCCAGACTCGCCTGAGGTAATGTGATTGATTGTTTAAAGGTATGTGTAGGGTGGGTTTATGTACCGTGTAGGTTACAGCCCGCCTGAGGTATTGTGATTCTATAAATATTTCTATTGTACAATGGTAGTAGCGTGCCTTTGGGGAGATGTTAACTTTTTTGTTCTTTTTTTCATAGGATAAAGAACGCTCCCCATTGTTTTTCTTAGTGTCAATACAGGTTATTTTTTTTTATAGAATTTTAGCAACGCTTGCAAATCAATTGATAGTTATCTGAGATAATATTGCACACAGCTGATTCACCATTTGCATATACTAGCATACTTTATATCCAAACTAAGTCTTTTGTGGATTTTTGTGGAGGCGGTGCACTTCCTGTTGCTGGGATAGCGATAGAGTCACTGCAGGGTGTTTTATTTTGATTTTTTTGGTATTTGGTTGAGCACTGTGTGTTATTCTTGATTTAATTACGCACTTTTGATGATTTTGTAGTTTTCAGTTTATTTTTTGTTTTTCATTTGCGTTGGTTATTTTGTTTCACTGATTTGTTTTTATCTGTTGTGATTGTTCACTTGGTGGCTCTATCGCCCTCCTGTCTTTTGGTGGTGGGCTGCCTTCACCGATCTCCACAATTACATACTATCTGCTGGAACCTTTACAATTGCATATTATTTGTTTGTACTTTTATGACTAAGTATCATTGATTTGTTGATTTATTACCTATTATAACAGATTTTTTATTTTTAATTTTTATATGTGCTCTATGAAATTTGGGGCTTTTCCCATTTTATAAAAAATCTTGATTTTAAACTGTACCGACCTCTGTACTTTCATTTATTTGAAGGGTTCTTGTGTGTGGGGATTATTCATGTTAAACTGTACTTTTTGGAGTCCCCCTCTCCAATATATTAAAAGGGGGTGGCGTGGTCGGGTATATCCATAAGGTGGCGCTACACACATTTTCACAAAATATCACTCGTAATCTTCAAAAAGTACTTTACGCATAACTAATTTACATATCAACCCCCACCTTTCCCTTCATTTGCATGATGTCAGGTGAAAAGCCCGGTTTACTCGAGTAAAATAAACTGAGCAAATGGAAACCCAGAAAAGCATTTTACACGAGACATTTTTCTCATGTAAATGTCTTGCATGGAAACCCCATGAATGACATTTTCAATGATCGATTACCGCATAAAGTTATCATGATAATCACAAATCGTATCACGTTTTAACTCTCATTAATTCTCCCACCCCCAGAATCTCTTTATTGGATGTCTACAGGAACACAGAGATGCAAATCATGCCGGTAGTAGTTGCGGTCGTCCTATTTAGCATTAGATGACTGTCAGAAACACTATTATTGACCATAAATACAATTCTAATAATACTTCAGTACAATAAATAATCAAGACTAACCAAATTATCCTGATAATCAGTTATTGTTCAAACCCTAGTGCTTCCGGGTGGCCAGTCGGAGACCCCCTGCTAAGCCCGCAGACCTCCTCACACCTCACCCTGTCATATCCCACAAAGAGAGTATTGGGAATGGAATTACTCCAGGCCATTCATGTGGTGCAGGCTTCTTGTGAGCACTCCCTTTGGCTTTCAGTCATCCTGCTCAGTTTCATAGGAGCAAACCTATTTCTGATATGGTTTCAATTTAAATATATGGGTTTTATACAGCGGTTTATACCAGTGCAATGCAGATTTAGTGGAGCATGGAGCTTTTAGCGTTTTCCATTAAACACAGCTATTTAGACAAATGGTGGCAAGTGTGTCTTTTTTTATTTTTATACGACTCCTGTTCCTTCTTGTTATCCGTTGGTAAACGTATCAAGGAATATCAGAGGATGCTGGAACATTTTGTAATACAAAAATAAACATTTCTTAGGTTTATTGTATGGATTTTACTGAATATAATCAATTTTATTAACTACTTTGTAAAAACAAAAATGTTAGTGCTTGGGAACCTGGGTTGCACTCCTGATAAAGGCACGAGGTAAAACCGATAAAAACTGCTTCTCGTCACCGAGCTATAGCCAGCAAATGCAAAGCAAGACCTGTTAATGTATAGCCGGGCACTGCAGTGTCTACTTGCACTGGCATACATGTTTGTTTGTATGCATGTCTTACATTTTTCACATTATAAGAACAATATTTCACAAGACTGATCAATGTGTGTTTGCAACATCATTGCCTGCTGCTGTAATCAAAATGAACTAATATTGCAGATTATTAACCATTTGTTTGGCTATTTGTCAGCAGGGTACTTTCTAATGATTGATCTTTGGCAGTTTTATAAAAAAATAATAAATAAGTAAAATAACAATAATCTAATTGTCCAAATATGTGTCAAGCTTCAGAAAGTAAAGCAGAATGTTTAAAGCATAGTGCAGCTTCAACTATTTCTCGGTTGTGCCAAATTTTAAAAATAAAATATTAAGACATTTAAATTGGGTTTTTTCTTCAGTGTACTGGTAGTTTGTCTAATAAGACTCGGATCTGTCTAAAACAGGCTCACAATAAAGCCTGCAATGATCCAAACTGCTATGCAGTGGGAGATTTGTTCACTTCCATCACTGCAGTCTTGTTTGAAGGGTTTAAAGCTCAGCAGGGGCTTTGTTTTGTTCCACTGCTGTTATGATTAAATAAAGACCCATAGGAATGACTTGTGGTGCCTTTTGTATGCAGATTCCCCAAATATATACACACACACAATGTTTCTCATTAGTAATTGCAGCATGTCCTTTAATTTGAGCTTCAGGTCAGTCTGGTGAGTGGTGGAATAAGACACTTACAGTAGCGGGCGGTCATCTTTAAAAGTACTGATGTAGCTCAGGAAGCAAAACAGAAATATCATAAGGGGATTGTCTTTTTTCTAAAGTGCTTTTTTATATACAGATGACATTAATAGGAAACTCCAATAGAGATGATATTTTCCACATGGGCAGAGGAAGTCAGTGGCACAGTAGCTATTTAAAACCAAAGCCCACGACCACCTGTCCTGAGGCACTCTCAAAATACCATTGTGAGACTCCTATGAAGTCTGTCACTTCATGCATCCCTTTGTTCTACAAGCCAACCAGAGCAAGTCATGCTTTTTTAAGGGGGGGGGGGGGGGGGGGTGTTCTGCACATCTGGAACAAACAAAAAACAAATGCAGAAATGGGGGCCATAAACTTCCTATCTGTTTTAAAATCTGCTTGAGACTGTTTGAAACCATTGTATTCTACAACAGAATACCCACCCCCTCACATTGTGATGAAACCAGTTCTGCCCCTTAACTTTATATAAAATATTACTTCCCTTGAATTGACTGGTCACCCAAGGTGTTAAACACTTGTATATACATATTCAATTGCCTGAAACTTTCATATACAATCTGTAAGGTGACTGATCTGTTAATGCCAGTTTTGCTGTGCTTAAAAAAGTAAAGATGTATATAATAGCAGGAGTTTGTTGTAAAAACACATTTTCCTTATGCAGTACAGTATTATTAAATATTTGTTCAGTTAAACCAAAAAAAAAGCACCATGATTTTTTTTCATTTCAGACAGTATAAAAAGTAGCACAACTTATTTTAAAATATAGCAAAAACACATGTTAAAAACACTTTAAAAGATAGCGTATACTACTGGGTTGGCATTCAACTGATTCACATTAAAAAATAAACAGAACAGAACATAAAACAAAACAGTACCTGCAAGAAGCAGCTTTGGGTCCAATCACTGTGGGCTTTTTTTTTTTTTTAAGTATTAAATATTTCCATGTCTTTTTTTCCCTTTCTTTCAAAAAATTAAATTGCAGAAATAGTTCAGCTGTTCATTTATGAAACTCTGCAAAGCAGCCTCCTCTGCAGAGATGGACATTGCAAATCTTGCACCCAAAAACGCTTTCGTGGCGGAGCCCTCTGTTGGTGCAGTTCCGGCACCTCCTAGATCGCTCTGACATGCGCTCCAGACGGTGCCCGTACTCCACGGGCGAATCAGAGTGCCTCTTCCGGGATGCCCGCTCCACGCCCCTGGTGCCCTGGTAGTCTCCGATGAGCAGCTGCGCCAGCCGGATCCGGAAGTGCCGCTGAGTGAACTGTTTCCCGCTGAAGCCGGGTGGCGGGTTGCCCTTACGGCTCTCCCTCAGGATGATGAAGGCGTTCACAATGCAGATGTTAAGGTAGAACCACAGAAAGTAGCGCCACCACTTCTTGCAGGGGCGGCCCACCAGGTAGCACTCCCGCAGCTGGTCGCAGAGGTCCACGCCCCGCATGTTCTCCTGGTACAGAAGCAGAGGGAGGGGCCGTGGGACCCCGTAGATGGTGCCGTCCTTCTGCTTCCCCTGGCTGATGCCCACAATCCCGGGCGCCGCGTTGGATGACAGGCAGCTGATCACTTTGGTGTCCCTCATGACTGTGGCCAGGATGTTGCCGTGCTGGCACTGGAAGAACTCGCCCTGCGCCAGCTTGCCCACGTTCTTCAGCTTGAGGGCATCCGGGAAACCCTTGCGGTTCTGCTGGGTGGTGCCGCACATGTACAGCCCCAGCTCGAGCAGCTTATGGACCAGGGGCACCGAGGTGAAGAAGCTGTCGAGGAAGACGTGGTGGTGCTTGCCCTCCAGGCCCCTGACGAGTGATGTGACCACCCTGTAGCCGACTATGCCCGAGTCCTCGTTGGACTTGCCAACGTAGATGTTGGCGCGGTGGCAGTAGCCTGATTTGGAGTCGCACAGCATCCACACCTTCAGACCCTTCTTGATTGGCTTGGAGGGCATGTACTGCGTGGCTGAGAACCGCCCCTTGACAGCAATGGCCCCCTCATCCACAGTGAGGCACCTGTTTGCCCCGTAGGCTTCCCACATGGTCTTCTGCACCACGTCCAGCAGGGGCCTGATCTTGTACAGCCCGTCATAGTCCGGCTGCCCGCGGGCTGGCTCCTGGTCCCGGTCACACAGGTGAATGTTTTGGTTCAGCTTCTCGAACCTACGGGCAGTCATGGTCTTTTTGAAGCCGGCATTGCCAATGAAAATATCAGTGGCCCAGTACATTCCATAATCTGGAAGCTGGTTTATGCCCATTAAAATATTGAGTCCAATGTAAGCTTGCATTTCCCTAAGATCTGTGGGCCGCCAGTGTGGGTCCAGTTTCCCGCTTTTCCTCTGCCTGTAGAGGGCGTAATTGTTGGTCTGCTCCACAATGTGCTCCAACAGCGTGTCTGGGAAGAGCAGCAGGAAATAGTCGCGGCTGTCCGCCTTGTCCCCGAGCGCGTGCCGGGGGCCAGTGCTGGCAGTGAACTCCTCTATAGAAATGGGCTGGTCGGGCTCTCCCCAGAAGCTTTTGGAGGTACAGTCCTCGTCGCATTCACCTATTGGACCGCGCAGGTCGCTCAGCTCTTCCTCTAGATCAGAGAAATCAATGTCAGAGTCATTTGCAGTGGTTTCTGTGCAGCCACTCCCTGAATAGGAATCATCCAAGTCCTCATACTTGAAATCACTGTCGGCGCCTAAAAGGATACTGCAGCCACCGTCTCTGTTACCAGAGGCTGCTGCAGCTGCTGCTTGTTCTCCTCTTAGCTCGTTTTCGTATTCGTCTTCTTCCTCCACTCTCTTTCTAAAAGGGATTTCTAACCACTTGACATCAGCAGACAGATTCAAAGGAAACGATTCTGTATTGGATGCAGTGTCTCTTTCTGTCTCAGCGTTCGTCTCTAAAATAGTAAAGAGCTCTCCCTTCTCACTTGCCGCCATGTCACGTTTTAAACTCTCCATTCATGCGTATTTTTTTTCCCTAAGCTATTCAGCTATAGCCTTAAATAATAAAAAGAACAAACACTGATTTCGGCTTCAGCTATTTGCAATAGATGGACTGTGAATTCTAACCTCTTTGTTTCGTTTTTGGTTAAACCCCCTTTAAAATGCCGTCTGGTCTGAGACGTCAGAAGCTGCTTGTATGTTGTGCTTTGTAAGGGCGTCTGCGACTGGTGGTTTGCTTCCTACAGTAAAGCTGCCAAATGTCTGCTATGCAATCATGGGGCTGCCACCTGGCGCCGTCAATAGACGTCGGCATGGGAGGAGGGAAAGGGGAAGAGAGAAAAAAAAAAGAAACGTATTTTGTTAAGGCACAACTTGTCCAAACCATAGAAAAAATACACCAGCCATGCTTTCATTTTCTGACAGTGAAGTTATTAACTGAATACGTTTTCTGTCGCTTTTTGATCAAGATATTACAGATAGGAGAATAAAATGTTTCTAAATGGATTTAGAAACAAGGTGAAGCAACTTCCAGTACTGCAGTACCAGGTTGATAATACCCCTGACCGTGGCAGGAGTCTAATGCAACTTTTGAGTTCAATGCATTTTTGTCATCTGTGTGTGTGTGTGCGCGCGCCCCGCCCCCTCCTAAATGTATGCACACTGGAGATATAAGAACATAAGAAAGTTTACAAACGAGAGGAGGCCATTCAGCCCATCTTGCTCGTTTGGTTGTTAGTAGCTTATTGATCTCAGAATCTCATCAAGCAACTTCTTGAAGGATCCCAGGGTGTCAGCTTCAACAACATTACTGGGGAGACGGGTCTGCCCTGAAGGGTACACATTTGTGAATGGAAGTTCATTATAGGTAATTTCAGCGCTGGGAGTCTGACAATGTATTATTTTTACACAATCTAACATTTTCGCATCAAGCAAATTCATTTTTCAGTCCACAGCTTCAACAACCGCAATACATTAAAATGAAACAGAAGGACGTTATTTATTTATGTAATGTACATTGTATTAAACCGTCACATGGAGTCATGCAGTGCAAACTTTATTTTGAGTTGTAATATGGAGTCTATTGCTTTTCTCTTTTAGATTTCAATAATAGAAATTTGTATTTGGCCAGCCATTCAAGTTATTACACGGTCAGATGCATTAAAAAAAGGACATCCTCAGTAGGCCTACCTCACTGTGTGAAGGGGCTACACACTCACGTGATGAACAATGTTGATCAATATAAGAACCGATATAGTTGTATCGATGGACAAAATAATAATATTTATTTATAAATGCGATAGGATCGTTCCGGTGTCTCTCTGCAATACTGTTTAAATGAAAAACGCCGCTTTTCTTGCTGGTGTTAAAATGATCTACCACCGCTCTACCACAGACCTCGTATTAAAAAAAACAACAACCCGTGAGCAAATCGCTGATTTACTAAATAGAGGGCTGAGATTTGCGTACTGTACACTGCACCAGCGAATACTGTGTGTGGGCTAAGATGTTCCCCAGCTAGACTCAGTACATAGACAGCTGTACCGTGAATTATACAAACACAGTACTTTCTTTTGCATTCATAGATTTAAACAACAATCTAATTAAACTAATACTGTGATAACGAATACAGATTAAGTACATTTTGACAGCCGTGATTTCAGACATGGTATTGCAGAGAAATAGTGCTTTTTTGTTTTTGTAAATTTGAATGTCCCATTAAATCCGTTAAAACGCTTGTCTATTTATATACTACTGTAAAATGTGGACCTTTATCAGTGGCATGGTTTATTGTAAGAAGTTACAATGTCGCACTAATAATAAAGTACATTGCTATCAGTACACACTGTTATTCAGAAATAAATAATAATAATAAACCATTATCCTCATTAGTAATAAATAGATCTGCTATGTGGAAAGAACGTGCAGAAAGGTGGTATTCTACACGTTGGTTCACGTATTGTCTTCATATTCAGTACATAACGCGTTCTACAATTCTCTAGGTGAAGTTCGATCTTGGATATTCTTTGTGGCTGTCATTTTAGAAAGTCTCTGCACTGCTTCAGCCTAATAACTCTTTGAGGTATTGGCTACATTTCTGTAGAGTCATATTAACACTTCATGGTAAATGTGTTGGTTCCTATGACTGACCTCAGACTGGCTAAGATATTGAGGTCATGTGACTTTTTAGAAGTCTCTTTGTATTACAAAAAATACCAAAGTATGATATTCATGTGTCTGTTTTGGTCTACTGTCAGGTACACTAAATAGGTACAGTTTTCTTAATATCTGCTATACAGCAATCGTTCTCTCTGGCGAGTTCCATTAGAGGTTTTGTCCAGTACATAACAGCCATGTTGTTTTAACCTCTGGCCACAGTGATACAGACCACACACTTTGAGGTAGTGTCTTATACAACTACTTGGGGCACCTTGATCATTCAATAGCGGTTTAAAGTAAAGAGAATTGCCACAATACAATCATTTTTTTTTGGTTAAATGGGATTTTGGTTTCTTATGGGGGAGCCAAACCCCCAGTACTGGATTGAAGTAATCATTATTTTTTTTATTGTACGTCAAGCTATTTCCTTGACGTTAATAAAATGTTGTTAAAGTTTAATACAAATATAAACTGTACAAAAGTTGTCTAGTTCTGCTTAGAAGTCTTAGATCTGAGAGTTTTTACTATTTTTTAATTCCAGATTCTCAGCACCATGAACCATCCATTTACCCACAAGTGCATAAACAGTATTAAATGATGATTAAGAACATGTATCATGGCACAATAAACACATATCTGGGCATAAATGGCATATTAAGTAAATTTGGAGTGAATAAAGTATTCATTCTCTAACAACTTGTATTTGCATGCCAGTTGTTCTGCATCTATTTAATTTGTATAAAAGATAGCTCTTGCTATTTCTTCATTCCAGAATCTCAGCACAGTGCTCTGCACATGAACAGTGGAGTCAAAGTGACCTACACTGATGTCAAGTCCTCGATGGTGTCCATTGAGGATCCCGTCGCTCCGCAAGAGGGGCGCCATCGCATCACCAAATCTCTGTTTCAAGCTGAGGGGGAATCAAGGCTGGGAATCAGTAGTGCTTTTACAAGGAGACTCGGGTAACAGCTTTGCGGGCACATGCAGTCTGGTTACACAGTGAAAGCACATAGGCACATACATTATAGCTACATGTTGTTAACAGGAGTTTATGTTCGTAAAAGAAAGGATCAAAGGCCATGCCCTGTTTACTTAGCTGCCAATATTTAAAGCAGTGCTCCTCAAAGAAAGGGGTGTTATATATTTATATAGCTAATATTTAGCTAATATGTATATATCTAATACAACGTAAACCTCACTGTTTAATTTCAAAAGGTATTTCTCATTGTGTCACTAGCATCTGAGGTTGGAGAATTAGATTTTCATACAGTCTTAGTTTTTGGCATGTAATGTGAAGGATATTGTTCTAAGCGGTCTACAGTATGTAATACTTCATTAATCAGGGTGTCTGAGAGAGAGAGAGAGAGAGTGAGAACAAGAGTGGCCTGTTATATACGCAGCATTAAACAATAATTGTGGGTGTTAAATATTAGTGACAGGCTTTTGGACCGGCCTGACAGGTTGTTCTCCTTTGAGACGGTGGTGGTTTGTGGGGTGGATGGTGCCTGGCCAATGAGAACTTGAGAACTGTGTGTGTTTGGAACAGACCCTGGTTCTATGCTGGTTGATTCTCTTTGTTACTAACAACAGTTACAACACAATGATTTCCAGATCTGCATGTTCTTTTTATTAGGGTTTGGACTGAAAAAATATATATTGTGAATTTTTTGATTTTGTTGTGTTTTATAGATGTGCTGAACAACATAATCAGCAAATTTATGGATGAACAAATTATTACATAAAGTGATACTTGTACTGCTCCAATACTGTACCAGTAAAAAAGGGCACCAACATTTTGTTTCTTGCAAGTTCTTATTCTTCTGTACATTGTTGGGCTTTCCACTTGGACTCGGGTGATGTGCATTTGTAGATTCACTCCCTGTGCTTCAGGTATTAGGTCCCCACCTGAAACATGAAACTTTATTTGCTGCACATAGGACTTTGAGTTGTATCAAGTGAGATCCTAATACATGCTGCACAGGGAGTGAATCTATAGTGTGGTGGCAAGATATATTTCAGCTTCACCCGATTTCAAAGTGACGCATCATTATGTTTAAAACATACTGCTGCGAAATGGACAACACGGGAGACAGCAGAGATAAAGTGCTCTGAGTTAAAAACTGCAGGATGTTCTGTAACACTTCAAGTTAGTACGGTCTTCAGAAAAAAATAATACAAGTGAAAATAACTTTTCCCACTGGCAATATAAGGCATTAGTTTGAAAAAAAAAAAAGTGTCTACAAAAATGATACATCTGTTTAACAGAAATCATAAATCCTTCAAATTAAATGACTTGGTAGGGCAACACATTTTTAAATGTTGAGCTTTAGTTGGCTTGTCATTTAGTGCAGGTAAATTAACTTTTGAAAAATGACCACAAGGATTGTTATTGGCTGCAGTTTCTGTTGGCTGCTTGGTGTGTAGGTGCTCTGAGGCTCAGTTTTTCACAGAATGTCTGTGGTGCCTGTCAGTACAGGAACAGAGACAGACAGACAGACTGCAAGGCATACAACCATAGAGACAGACCCTGGGGAGAGTTTCTGTTCAGGTCTAAAGGATCCCTTTAGTGATGTAATTTGTTTGTCGATTGGTCACTATGGGCTGCCTTTTGGGGGCGAGCTGTTCTGTCTTCTAAAACTATTGAGTGGGCGGCTGTACGTGGAAGCGACCAACAGAGTGAAATAAATCACTCTGAGGATTAATGAAAACAGTTTAGCATTATTCTCTCATGTTTAGCTCTTTATTAGAATGTTTCCAGAAAACAAGCAGCTTTTGAAGCCGAGCTGAGGCATAGCATGGAAACAAATGCCACCTGGCGTAGCCCCCAACCACCCCGCCCTTCTTACCAAAAACCTACAGGGTGTATTCAGAGAGACGAGGAATAAAAGGCAACAAACCAGAGCAAAGGCTTAACTCCGATCATATTAATAGTGCATCTTTGGTGGTGTTAATGCAACCTTTTCCTCAAATATCAGTGTGCCTGGTAGCAACACAGAAAAACTGTTTTCTCCAGACGAACCAACCCAGACCTGCATCACTCCCCAGAGAAGATTCAGTTAGGGTGGAAACCAAGCTGGTCAGAATCAAAACAAGACCTCTATATGAAAGCAGTCAATTGGTCAGATATGTTTCAATTCAAAGGTCCAGTACATTTCTACGTGAGCCTTAATACGTTACTGTATTGACACTCTGAAGGAAGGACCCTTGTTGTACTCATGATGGCTGGAACGTTACTGTATTGTCATTTGCTGACTTTTTGTAAAATTAGTGAATTAAATAGGGAGTTCTGCACATTTACCTTGTTTGTAGCTTAAGGCTCTAACCTAGGATAGCTGACAGAACATCGGCAAGGTTTCAATATCAAAGGAAATAACAAAAAAACTTTTGATTTAATGTAAGTGTTTTCACATTAGCAGTTAAAAAGGGGTTCATTTCATAATTTGTTTTCATTGTTTAACAAACTAAGAACATACTTGTTAAGAATTACTGTAAATAGAAACTTCAGGAAAAATGAAAACAAATTGTGGTGTATGAAAAAAACACTTTGACCAGGATTGAACTCGACTTATTCTCTTAAGGCTGTCCAAAGAAAAGAAATGTAAGTTATTTGCTTCTTATCAGTAAGTGGATGCAGTCAAAACTTTATAACCCTTGATATGTCCCTGTTCTATGATGCTATTCATTGAAACTTAGAATGCATAGAAGGCCACTGCGTAAACATACATGCTATAAAGTTAGTTCCCATTATTAAGCTTTTGTTTTATAGCACATATCTACAGACAGCGCCTATGGAAAAAATGTTTCAGATCTCTGTTTTGGCCACAGGGCTTCTTTAAACTTCTGAGCTTAAGAGAAAGTCACCAGGAGCTGAAGACTGAAACAGAAAATTATATGTACAATAAGGATGGAAATAAGACTTCCATTGCATAGCAGTTACATCCATTACTGGTTTTACTTTGAGTTTAAAGAGACACACCTGAGCTTGTTACCCATACACGCTCATAGTAAAACCTGGAATGGGTGAAACTGCTATGCAGTAGGAATCATATTTCCATCCCTGTACAACTGTACAAGGTAACTATACCCATAGCCAAGCCACTCTTTTACAGACTGCTTTTGAAGTTAGTTACACTTGACTTAATGCCACTTACTGTACTGTAAAGCGTTATCAAACGATTAATACAACAAAGGAATGCATGCCATCAGTCCTCAGATCCTGGAGGAAAAGAAAGACACAGCAGAAAAAGCGTTAGATCACTCTTTCATAATAAGCCTTTTATGTGGAACAGTAAAATGTTTCTGTGTTCTGTCCAGATTAGGCCTCCAGTGTGTTATTATTTTATTCTGCTCGGAGGGTCTGTTTACAGTAACCCCCGACCCCTTAGTCAGCTTGTTCTCGCTGGCTCCCGTCCAGGACGCTGTCCCAGGGTGACCAGGTGAGCGAGTGGTTTTCTAGGTGATTCAATGAGAGGGGGACCTGCTCGGCGAGACAGATAGACACCGGGCCTTTTAGGCAAGGCTGGAGAAGCTTTAGTGCAGCAGCATTTCATCCCGTTCCAACCTGGAACTGAAGCCAATGTATAAATTTTAACGCAAGCCAGCAGCAGCATCATTTACACCAGGGTATTCAGGAGTCTTGTTTGTTGTGTAAAGGGCTGTGCTGTTTATCTTAATTTCATTGCAGAGGCAGTTCATACTGAGTCCTGCATTGGGTAGTTAAAGGACCTCAGGTTGACAGATGCTGTTTTGATTTATACAGTGTACAATCATTCATGAAACATACAACATAGAAAATTATACTATGCTTGGGGGGAAAATGAAGATCATCTTAAAATATTCATAAATACTGGAGTTATTTCAAAATCCATGACAAATGATGTTGTTATTACATGTGAAGTAGTATGTATTTAACTAACTGTGAATTTAAAAACACTTTCGTGTTAATAATTCTTATGTAAATGATTAATAGTAAAATAATAATCACATGTTTAATAGTGAAATAAGCCAACTCTGAATGGGAATTAATATACCGTGGCTCACCTGTTCACCTTAGGAAAAGCTCTAATTCTCAGTAGCTTTTAACATGTAAATTAAATTATCAGTAATTCTCAGTGTAGTAGATTATGGTGACACTGTTTACAGGCTTGGTAATACACTGTTGTCGAAACTTGATATACTGTACAATCGGATGGCTACAGGTATACTTTCCAGTGACATTGCTGGTTTCCAGCTCTTCAAAATGTTGGCTAGCTTTCCCTTTAGCTTTAGACCTTTAGAGTTAAATTGGTTCGAGATGGTCTTAATTAAAGGTCAGTGTGACCAAATAATCTCTCTGAACACCAGGTACTGTCTTAAACGTGTCAAGCACAGACAGTAAGATTATTCTCCAATCTTGCTTTTCTAACTCATCTGAGAATAACTTGTCACCAGAACTGAGAAATTAACAATGACAGTAATGTTTCAGGCAAGCTGTCACTCACATTGAGGACATTGTATGTGTGTGCCTAACAATGCACCGGAGCATTAGCTGAGCTCTTTTTCCAAGTTCTCATAATTCAATGCATTTTGCCATTTTGTATCTTATTTTATTTTGCTGGCCATCTAAAGCAATTTGTTTGAGCCCTGAGCTTCCTTTGTGTATCAGAAGAGTAAAGCCATGCATAATAAATGGTAAACCACAGTCTCTGATCTTGCTGCGTTAGCAGTGGCGGTCAGCACTGAGAGAAGATGGACGATGCCAGGCCTGCTCAAAGTAACCCTATAGCCGTTTTGCAGTTAACCACTGGCCGTTGGGTTCTCACTGTCAGTGGATGGGGATGGAAATGTTACAACTTGTCGGTGCTGAATCTGTCCAAAGGAGACCTGATAGGCATGCTGTAGTTTCTTCCTCTATCCCTGGCTTCATTTACTGCCCATGTGTTTCTTGTTAGGTTTCCCGCTGTGTGCCCACAGAGGAAGGACTGGATCTCCAGGCTGCTGGCCAGTGGTTGGACCTTACCCAGCAAGCCGTTGCTGGCGCTGTTGGATTGCAAGCCAAGGAATGAGTACCTTCAAACTACATGAGACTAATCACTCTCCAACCAGTTTAATTGGAGCCTTAATTTTCCAAATTGGAGTTTTATTTCCAATTTTCATCTAATGTCTTACCTTGCCAATGTGTATAATTGTATCTCTTAGCAATATAGGAGTTACATTTAACAAACATGGTCCCACCTACATTTTCTCACCTTCAAACAGCAGAGGGGTGAAGGAACTGCAGTAGAGTAATTGATTCTAGTTTAGTGCATTTAATATACTATAGTATAAGCGGTCCTACTATTATACTCTTACAAAGTGATGATCTTGACGTTGGATCTATAGTGCCCCCCCCCCCCCCCCATGTTTTATCTTCCAGTGTGAACGTCAACGCAAAGCGCCTGGGAGGAGCCTGTGGAAGAAAGACACCAACCTGCAAGCCTGCGCAGCTGCAGCCACAGTCGCTGCTCTTAAAAAGCAGGTCCTAATGCAACTGGTGTGTGGATTGATAAATGGTAAATAACAAGGGCATTTGCAGTGCCTTAATCATCACTAGCAAAACAGCTTTTGCCTAGGGTGTGGGTTCGGGGTTACTGGTGCCATTTTATGACACATTCTTATCAGGGCCAGCATATGTTTATATTAAATAGGTAATGCAACAGTTGATCCTAACAAACACATAAGTGATCCTAGCGGAGAGTCTAGTATGGCTGGACTTTCACTGGTCAGGCTGTTGGGATCTTCCCTGGTATCTTATTTACATTGTGAGCAGAGGAGTTCACATGGGATTTACTCCCTCCTGTGGAATAGAAGATTTTTCTTGCTGATTAAATCCTTTGATTCCCAAGGTTCCATTGAATTGGTGCTGTTTAAGAACGATGCTGAGAATCTGTGCAAATTAGATGGGGGAGGTGACTAAATATTAGTATCCTATTGCAATTCTGTTTATCTTAGCTGTTTTATGGCCCTTAAAACATACCTAATGGGCAGTAGGGACTTGACACTACAAATTGACCATCAAATTACAGGGAGGATATAAAGTAAGAATGCAATTTTTGGCACAAAACGTTTGGATTACAGTATGTTAAGCTCCATAGATTTTAATAATGCCCATTTATTTATTCTATACGGACATGCAGGCTCATCATTTGGAGCTGATTTACCCAGGATAGCCCGACAAGGTGGTGGCCCCTCGTTACTGGTGTGCTGCTGTAGTAGCACAGCCGGGGGAGCTGAAACACTCAGGGTTACACAACCTGCACAGGTCTGTACAGTGAGCCATTCAGCAGCAGAGCTGGGATTTGGATACCCAGCAACTCCTGCTCTTTTCCCTGTAACCACCAGACCACACTAAAGCCTTTTGGAGCTCAGCACTTCTGTGCTGCAATCCAAAACATTGGCTCTACAGCAGAAACCAATTTAAAAGCTGTGTTTCCATAGCCCTCTCTCAAGACCTAAGCAGTTATTAGTCATTAGTTTGTTTCTGACCTTAAACTGATCACACAATGCCTGTTTTGTATCACTTTTCTCAATGTGACAAAAAGTTATTCGACTACAGCTTTTCAAAATCCCACCACACAGATGTACTGCCTGGCCTACCCTCTTATGTCTAATGAAGGAAAATAGATCTTGTCAAAAAGTGATGTCATTCCATTCCATTGGTTAACCCAAGTCATCCTGTAGCCCAGGTCTGGGGTTCTCTGCTGAGACAGAGGCTTTATTGAAAATACTTTATGCCAAAACCTTTGGTGATTGTTTTTCCTTTTTCCCCAATGTATCTTTAAAGTTTGGATTAGATTAATCATAATAATGCCACTCAAAAAGAAACAAAAGCCTTATTAAAAGGGGTAATAATTAACCAAGACTTCAAGACTAACAACTTAATTTCAAATACCCTTACATTTTTCTAGCCTTCAACCACACTATAGATTCACTCCGTCTGCAGCATGTATTAAGACCCCTTCTGAAATATGAGACTTCCCTTTTCTAGATTTACTGTAGGACTTTAAGTGGTGTCAGGTCATGGGTCCTAATACCTGCTGCACAGGGAGTGAAACCAAATGTGTTGTTGGGATAAATGGACTTCTAACTAAACTTCTAACTAAACAGTCTGCTGCAAAAACAACAAGAGACGTTGCTTTTTTTTTAAAGGCTTGGTTAGTTCAGTAGTAATGCAGGAAAAATGACTGTGGTATGCCATGGTAAAAGCATAGCAAAGTGTAGTAAAGCATAGCTAAAGATTGGTAAAGCACAGGTAAATCACATATAAGTAAGTAAAAGTAAACTTTTCTAGCGGTAAATATGGTAATATATATTTCACTCCTTCATCTCTTAGAATACATTAGATCAGAGTATTAGATTAGGTTTTCCTGTTTCTACATTGATTTAGTTTAGTGAACCTCACATCACATCAACACAAACCATAAGAATTCTAACTGTTGAACATTCTTTTCTGCTTATCTTGGTAAGTTTAAAATGTAACTACAGTACTATTTTTAGTTCCCTTTCAAATCGAAGACGACCACCAACGGACATTATGTATGAGATATGCCTGCCTATTGGGTAGGTATCGCTCAGCTGCCTATACCAGAGCTGCCGATAGGCGCCTTCTGGGATGATGCACTTGGTCCCGCCCACTGAGGGAAAACTGTCATCCTGAGGAAGTAATTTCGGTGCTTGGTGCCCACTGCTACACGCTAGTGCACGAACGCGCGGTGCTGCACGGTACACGGTGCACACAGTGCACAGTACTCAGTGCGCATGGTGCTCGGTATGCACAGTGCACGTGGTGCGCAGGGTGCATGTGGTGCGCAGGGTGCACGTGGTGCACATGGTGCTTGGTCACTGCTACGGAGCTAGTGCATGGTGCTGCATGGTACTTGGTGCGCACGGTGCTCAGTACGCACAGTGCACGCGGTGCATGGTGCACACGGTGTTTGGTGCCACTGCTACACTAGTGCATGGGCATACGGTGCTGCATGGTACGAGGTGCGCACGGTGCACGTGGCGTTCGGTACCCTGCGCTACAGCGCTAGTGGGTGAGCGCATGGCGTCGCACTATTAATCAGTGCTGAGCGCAGTGCAAGCGCTGTTTGGTGCACAGCCAATGCAGAACACCAGACCCATGTCAGGCAAGTCAGGATTCCACCCCTGCACGGCCTGCAATGCAAATATCCCGCAGGAGGATAAACATACCCTCTGTGCGCGGTGCTTGGGTGTCCAACATGCCACCTTGGCCCTCAAGAGGGAGGTGGCCTGCAGCATCTGTGCGGCTTTTCAGCCCCGGGTGAAGGAAAATAGGTTGGAGAGGGCCACGAAGGCGAGTTCCGCGTCCTCGGTGGCCAGACCATCGGCTGCTTTTGGAGCCCCAGAGCCCCTCCTCCATGACCTGTCCCATGACTCCCTGCTGGACATCCCCGATGCACAGGCCTCCCGTAGTCACTCCCCATCTCCGCAGGCGAGAAGGGTGAAGTGTTCCAGGCAGGCGAGAGACATTATGGACCTCAAAGCCCAGATGGCCCAGGTTCTGGAGCTCTTGGCCAAACAGCCGCGTCCCTGGCTGCAGTCCCACCTCCATTGCAGCCCCCAATTGCCATACACCCCCTCCCCCAGGGGAGATCAGAGTGGATGGGATGAGACCTCCCAGCTGGTGCAAGAGGACACACTTTCTGTAGCGGCCTCTGGGTAGGGGGCCTCCTTCGCCTCTGACATGCAGGTAGGAGGGGAGCTTGAACCTCCTGCTGAGGAAGAACCTGGCTTCGAGGTAGCCTCGGATGCCAGTGCTCCTCCCTTGTCTAGCTCAGTTTAGGCACTTATGGGACGCGCTGCAGCCTTCCTGCAGGTCTCCTGGACACCAGCGGCAGAACCACGCCAGTCCGTTTTCCGTTTTCCCTCAATGCAAGGTGTCGGAAACGCATCTCAAGCAGGCGTATGTAGCAGAGGCTCAGGCAACTCGCCTGTCAAACATGGCGAGTGTGCTCACGGCCTATATGGACGGTGTACTGCGTGAGGCCCCGCTTCCTGAGCTGGTGGCCACGGAGCTACGTCTTCTGTCCAGCACGCTGCTGCAGATCTCTGGTCTCCAAGGGCAAGCTCTTGGCTGGAGCCTGGCTAGCTTGATTGTGGCTTGTAGACAGCTGTGGCTGTCACAAGCCAGAGTTCCTGATGCGGATAAGGCCGTGCTGCTAGACGCGCCTATATCCCCAGTACATACCTTTGGGCAAGCCGTGGAGGAGATCTTACAGAGATCCCACCGGGAACATGAGGCGTCCTGGCAGGTGGCCACATTGCTCCCTCCCGGAGCTTCTGCGTGGGGCAGGTTGAACCGCTGGCGAGCTCCTCAGATGCGGACTGTCACCAGGACAGTTCCAGTCCCCACGGCTCTGGTGGGTGACCTAAGGCATCGCCTACAGGGCACACCAGCAGCAAACAACCGAGCCCACCCAGCAGGCAGAGGGAATGCAGGACATGGCCAGCCCACACACCAGCGTCTCAGGAGGCGTTTCCAGGGCCAGCGCCCTAGACAGCCACCTCAAACTGCCCCACCGCAGCCTCAGCAGCCCGAGCAGGGCCGCTGAAGGCTGGCGAGTTCAGACCCCCTTTTCGGCACAACAGCTGCAGTACTGGCACTCTTGCACCTCAGACACCGTGCAAAACGGTTATGTGGTTCAGTTCTGCTTGGGATCTCCTCCCTTTTGAGGCATCAGGAATACTTTCTTGACAGACCCTCTCCAGGCCTCGGTACTTCAGAAGGAAGTGGCTGCCTTGCTGTGCAAGCAAGCCATTCGTCTCGGAGACCCCACCTCCCACAGAGCGGGGTACTATTCGAGGTACTTTTTGGTACCCAAAAAAGATGGAGGCTTTTGCCCCATTCTAGACCTGAGGCTCCTCAACAGGTTCTTAAAAGAAAGGAGGTTCCAGATGCTGACTCACCGTCACATTCTCCAGTCCGTCCGGCCGGGTGACTGGTTCACCACGGTGGACTTACGGGACGCGTACTTTCACATTCCCATTTTTCCAGAGCACAGGAAGTATCTCCGCTTCTCTTTTCAGGGAAGCATTTACGAGTTTGCTATGCTGCCATTCGGCCTCTCCCTAGCACCTTGTACGTTTCAAAGTGTGTGGACGCTATCCTGGCCCCCTTGCGGCTGCAGGGGATCAGAGTAATAAACTGTCTCGATGAGTGGTTGATCTGTTCCCAGTCACGAGAGGGAGCAGTGGCCCACACGGCGGTCGTGACAGGGCATCTGGCGAGGCTGGGCCTCACCATCAACGATGCAAAGAGTCGGCTGGACTCCGGTACGATGCGCGCATACCTGTCAGACGACAGAGTTGCAGCTATCCAGGGTTGCCTCTCCCTGTTCCAACAGGGATCGCAGCTCACCCTCCTATTGTGTCAGAAACTATTGGGTCTGATAGCCGCAGCCATATCGGCCATTCAGCTGGGTTTGCTTCACATGCGCCCATTACAAGTGTGGCTCAATGCGTTCCACACCAACACCAAACGCGACAGACACCATCGGCTGACTGTCTCACGTGTGTTCGGCAGCCCTACACTGGTGGAGGACAACCTCTCACCAGCGTGAGGGTGTGCGAATGGGAGTAGTGTTAAACCGCCAAGTGGTGACGAGAGATGCCTCCAACTTGGGTTGGGGGGCAGCCTGGGAAGGCAGAGGAGTGTACGGATCCTGGCCGGACCACTGGACATCCCTGCACATAAACATGCTGGAGTTGCAAGCGGTCTCCCTTGTTCTCCACCACTTCCTCCCAGCGCTGAGGGGTACACATGTGTTGATCCGGATGGACAACACGACAGTGGTGGCGTATGTCAACCACAAAGGTGGCCTACGGTCCCCAGGGTTGCATCGCATGGCCTTCAGGCTATTAACATGGGCTCAGAGGAACTTGCTGTCCCTACAGGCGATGCACATTCCCAGAGTGGTGAACTGGGCAGCAGACCTCCTCTCCAGGAAGGGTCTGCATCCGTCAGAGTGGCGACTCCACCCTCAGATAGTGGAGCGCAATTGGGAATGGTTTGGTAAGGCAGAGGTTGATCTCTTTGCCTCGGCAGAGATGACGCATTTCCCTCTGTGGTACTCCCTCCACCGCTTAGGCGGTCCACTCAGTATAGACGCCCTAGTACACGAATGGCCCACGCTTTCCCGCGTATACCTCTGCTCCCGGCCTTTCTTGAAAAGGTCTGGTTAGAGGAAGCGTCAGTTCTCCTAGTGGCCCAGGAGAATATGGTTTTCGACCCTGTGCCAGCTGTTACACGACCAGCCCTGGGAGATCCCACTGCGCATGGATCTCCTCAGTCAGGTGAGAGGCACTCTTTGGCACCCGGAACCCGGGCAGGTTCTGGCTATGGGTCTGGCCTCTGAAAGGGACCACTGGTTAGCCCTAGGGCTATCAGATGCGGTTGTGGGTACATTGCAGAGTGCTAGGGCAGACTCCACTAGGTCTTTGTACACGTATAAGTGGAGGTATTTCCAAGCTTGGTGTCTGGCTGGAAGCCATGACCCAATATCTTGCCCTATGCCAGTCATCTTACAGTTTCTGCAAGAACTGATTGATGCTGGTAGGTCACCTTCCACTTTGAAGGTGTATTTAGTGTCTATTTCTGCATGCCATGCCCCCGTAGATTCGGTGTCTTCGGGTGTGCATTTCTTGGCTACCCGATTTCTTAAAGGCGCTCGGCGATTACACCCTCCCAGGAGGACTGTTCTCCCTGAATGGAGCCTTAATATTGTACTGGAGGCTCTCGCGAAAGCCCAGTTTGAGCCCATACACTCCATAGAGTTGAAGTGCCTGTCAATGAAGACAGCCTTCCTCGTGGCTATGACCTTCGCTAAGCGTGTCTGTGCACAGCTCCTGTATGTGTATCTGGGAGGATGGCAGCACGGTGTCACCAACCCTGCTTTCCTCCCCAAGGTGATGACAGCCTTCCACATTAATCAGTCTGTGGAACTGGAGTCCTTCCATCCACCATCGTTTGCATCAATTGAGGACTGAGAGATTGAATTTCCTCTGCCCAGTGTGGGCATTGAGATGCTACGTGGATAGGACAAGAGCTCTTTGTCTGTCACGGGACACGGACCCTAGGACAGCCAATCTCAAAGTAGTGTCTGTCACATTGAATTGTGGACACAGTCTCGACTGCATATGATGGTGCTGGCTTGCCCCCACCTGGAGGGTAGCCACACACTCCACTAGAGAGTTGGCTACATCTTGGGCCCTCTTCAGAGGGGCCTCAATGTCTGTGATTGGTATTGCAGCTAGCTGGGCTACGCCACATACTTTCTCCAGGTTCTACCGCCTTAATGTGGTAGATCCTGCTCTGCTTTCATTAGGCACAAGGGTCCTTGATGGTGTAAGCTCACTCCGCTAACCATTGGGTTATGCGGTTCTGATGCATCCCTCATATGCTGCCGTTCCTTCTCCCTCGCGACGGCTCTGGTATACATTATCCCATACATAATGTCTTTGGTGGTCGTCTTCTCTTTCAGGGAACCAGGGTTACGGTAAGTAACGTTCTAAGCCCTAGCTTACTGTGGAAGAGCCAACATTAATAAAATAGGATAATATTTCAAGAGACAGTGCTTCCAGACAGCAATGCTCTCTTTTCCAGAGAGGCAGCCCAGAAACCTAATACAGCTAACCAAGTGCTAAGCATTTTAATATCTCTTTTAAACCTGCTTGATAGTTTTGTATGCCACGTCCCAGAAACTTTTTTTTACTTTGAAATAATTCTCCCACTAGTTTGTGTTTCTCTCTTTAAAACCCTTTCCAATGTCTTACTTTATAGACCAGCACTGTGCATGATGAATCTGAGCACGAGCATGAAGCATGACTATTTGACCAAATACAAGGTAAACAATAATCCAGCGCCAAACGTACTCCATTTCCACTGACTTGGAGTATAATCTTAATTGTGTAGCTGCAAGTCTAGCTCACAGTGCATTGTTCAAATAGGTCATGACTTGCTTGTGACCAGAGTTGTGCTCTGTGGTGGGGGTTTTCTATAAACGTTGCCATTCCAGAAACGCCCAAGAAACCGTCTTGATAACCAAATTGATTAATCGAGCTGCTGCACTGAGTCAGGTTTACTGTACCCCTTGCCTCTTGTGAACTCACTGAGATCCTTCTGCTTTGCCATGTTTGTTTCTGAATAGTCGCACACAACACTCACACATTATTTAGCAGACTCCTTTATCCAAGGCGACTTACAGAGACTAGGGTGTGTGAACTATGCATCAGCTGCAGAGTCACTTACAATTGCATCTCACCTGAAAGACTGAGCACAAGGAGGTTAAGTGACTTGCTAAGGGTCACACAATGAGTCAGTGGCTGAGGAGGGATTTGAACCAGGGACCTCCTGGTTACAAGCCCTTTTCTTTAACCACTGGACCACACAGCCTCCACACATCTTATATAGATCTAATTGATCACATGGCTTGTAATGTTACCACATACATTTGCATATAATATATATATATGTATTGCAGAGTAGTATTTTCTGTTTTGCTTACATTCTACAATTATTTGGCCAGTCAGCGTATTTTAATATTATTCATACATGGTAAAGCAGCAAGAAAGTTACATAAAATAGTATAGATTAGGATACATGCTTTGAAAATATTACTAACAAGGATGGATATATAGCAGGTTCACCCATCACAGGTTTTAATACATTGTTTATCAGCCCCAGTGTAAAGGTAACAAGCTCAGGTGTGGTTTATAAAACTCACAGTAAAACCAGGAGTGGATCAAACTGCTATGCAGTGGGAGTCTTATTTCCACCCATGTTCACTAATCTGAACATGGTCCGGTTACTACTGGTTTCGATTAGCAGGAGTCTATTGTACTACTATACTACTACTACTACTACTAATGCTATTAATAATATAAAATTGGTCTTTGAAATGCGTGAACATCATATTTTTTCTGCAGGTTAATGAATCCAAACATATGGTGTTGCATATGGATAAGATGCACTCCTGTAGCGTGTTTTAACCGTGGGGTGTTGCTGGTGTTAAAGCACCAGCTGATCTCTCATTGTTGTGAACAGTGACATGCAATGGGTTACAGTAAGATCAAAACACTTCAACCTGTGCCAAATTTGACAGAATTTTGAGGTGTGTACTTATTAACAAATATTTTGTTTATATTTAGACATTATGGAATGGGGTTGTTTACACAGAGATCTGACCTTCTGGAAGGGGCCTTTGATACAACATAACGTATCTAACTATTTTTAGCATCCTCATTCAAAAAATGGGCACTCTTATGACCTGATTGTGTCCGCCTGTTATTAAGCAATTTTGAGGAGCCACTGTACAGTATGTGTGTGCACTGGTTACTTTTCATGCATTGCAGTCCAGGAACAAATCAAAATCTACTTTTTTCAAGCACTAAAGCTCTGTGAATGCCGAGTTTGACAAAGCACTAGGGGGCACACTAACCTAGGTGAGACAGTGATGTCAGACCACTGGGCTGTCTCTTTGATTTTTGCCTGCTTATAAAGATAAAAAAAAAACAGCAGTTAATAAAGCTAAATCGATACGAAGATTAAAACCACATTGAAACAGCTGGTTGAGTTGTCCTGTGTGGTCTGCTGAAGAAACACTTCAATACCAAAGATGATTCAGCTTTTTTGGAGTATTACTGGAAACTGAAGGATAAAAAGAACCAGCCAAAGAGGGTTCAGAAAGTAACTCGATGGGTGAGGGCGAAGACTTTGCTGAAGGTTTTTTTTTTTTTTGAATACCCTGTGGTGTATCAGAAATGGAGCAACACATATTATTTTCAAATAGGTGATGTGGCTTTATCACTTGCGCAGCATAGCGTTTAATAAAAGAATGTTCACGGTTTCTAATCCACCACCCACCAGATAAACTATTATATATGCTCTGCATACTCATATAGATTGTATCTTCTGCATTTTGGATACCAGACTCTGCTGATCTCATAAGTACCCACATATGTTTGATTTGATTTGTGAGTGATACCATTTTACCATCTTGGCTGAATTACAGTGGATATCAATACACTCCCATAATCTCTGTATGCTCCTCATACCGTAAATGGCTATTTCTTTATCAAATGTGTAATGGTCAGTTCAGCAGTTGCAACAATCCTACATTTAATTAACCGTCCATAACTATTCAAAAGTAAATAGCGCTACTTTTAGAAATACTAAAGGAAACCAAATAAATGTCTTCTTTTTATTTTTGTCACAGAGGTTTCTTTTAGTATTTCTCATCTGGAGTAGGCTGCACACACTGGTTGTTTAACATACTGCTCACTTCTTTCTGGGATTACAGTGTCAGCCTAACATCGTTAAACCTGACCTGCATAATGATTGTCAAAGATGGGACTCTGAGTGAGGTTGTCATGACATGCTACTGTGACAACGGCTGCAACCCAAATGATAACGAAGTAGGAACCAGCTTTGCGTTTTCTGATAGTGGTAAGTCCAATTTACTGGCATGTTGACCCTCTCATTGACATCACAATACAAACAGGTTTATTGAGGTCATCTGTTATAAAATAAAGGGTTCCAAAATGGTTGCAAATGCCACATTATTGCAACATTATGAAGTATCTAGCGCAGTGGCTCCCAACTCTGGTCCTTGAAGTCTGTTCCAGTCCCGGACTGTGTTCCAATCAAGTTCTATATTACTTAACTGACCCTTAGTCAGTTCAATTTACTGATTTAAGACCTGGTTAGAAAAATATCTGTTTCAGATACTGTACATTAAAAGATAAATCAACTGAATAATCATGGGGGTGTGGCATGTTTAACCAGACTATTACTGTAAATGAAAAGGTTCCTCTTGCATTTTATTGTTTTCCCCCTATTCCCTAATCATTCTGTTAGTCTCGTGTCTTCGAAACTTTAGTACTCCAAATAGTACAAAGTATTTTAAAAAAAAGCACATAGGAGTTGTTTAATTGGCCACAAACTATAGTAACCCACACTATGCTTTATTAACTGAGTAGACCCCCCCCCCCTTTTTTATAAAGAGAGAACAAATAAATAATGTGTTTAAAAACCGAACACCTTATTTTCTAACAACTGGCATCTGATTCGTGTCGCAGTGAAAACCAATATTCAGAGCAACACCTGGTGCAGAGCTGCCCCCAGAGCCCATATGAAAATGAGGAACAGCATCTCATTGAGGCTTTCCAGAATTCTACTTTTTGTCGGACATCATCTTATGTGATTTTTCCTCATGTCAGCCTGTATGATAGCGCAGGCTAGGATAGCCGTTTTTGCTCACTTTGCACGCTTCAGACACATTCTCACCATGCGCTGCCACACGAGATACATCTCTTGTATGCACACAACACCAGCCCTGAAACATGTTTCTCCATTGCATGTGGTTCATGTATCATCATCAACCAAAAATGGAGGATATGCCTTCCCAGAATTTGGTCCACTTGAGCTAGAATTGGATGACCCTATTTGATAAATACAGACTTTCTACATATATGGATAGAAATCAGCTAGTTTAACGTGTCACTGGAATGTGCCATCCTTATTAGCAGTGTATCAGAGCAAGTAATACATCACAAGGAACACACATTCTTCAGCTGAATCACAAACTACTGTAGCTTCCCATACAAATACCTTCCCTTTTTATTTCCTTCAATGGGGGCCAGCATCCCTGAACACGCTTCACAGCCATCTGCTGAATTTGTAGAGAGACCGCAGAGCCATGTTTCAGACTGATTCACAAACAGAGAGGCAACTCATGCAGCACAAACATGGTTATGAACAACATCATGCAGTGTGCTTAAGACTTGAAAACATGATAACTGCTGGCATACAGTAATAATTGAAAATAATTCAATTAGATTTTTCAAATAGGGTGTTTTTGTAACTTCATTTCCTTCATTATCAGGCTCAAAGAGTTTTAAAATGTTGTTTTCATCTTGTGCGTTTGCTTTGTCTTGAATATATGTGATTTAGGATTGCAATACAGTTCTGGAATTGTCAGAATATACATCCTCTTTACATGCATAAAGGGGTGGCTAAGATCTTAGGAGGAGATTTTGAACAAATCCTGTTCCCAGCATTGATTGGAGTACAGTGATGTGATACGCGTCATGTCAGACAGAAAAAAATGCTAATCTGCTTCTCTTTAATAGGATGTGTAGGGTTATTTCAACTTGTCTACTGAGTAAAATATTTATTATCCATTTAACATGTCTTAAAGAACTTGGTACAGGTCTGAAATATCACACTTATCTTAACTAATGTATTATTATCCAACATACATTATAGCGATTGTATTTGAATTGTTTTAGTCTGAAAAGAAAGCGAAATTACAGGTCTGGCTTTATTTAATTAATTAAGTGGTAGCAGGTTTTTAAATTTTTTTTTTTTTTTTTTTAAATAGGTCCCTTTGCCTGCAAGAATTTGCCCTGAGATCTCAATGCATCACCCTGTAGTGAAATGTGAATACATTGTGTGATTGCTTGTTTTTCCCTGTAGAAAGGCTCTGTAAATTAACATTTTTAACATGTATATTCAGTACAGTAACAGCTTAATTAAATGCATCTAGTTAGTTGTATTGCTGTTGCATTATTCTCTCATGATTGAATATCTTGTCATTTCTAACACGCTTTGGGCCTGTTTGCAGACGTGCAATATTTTTCTGCATATTGTACTGTACATTGCCACCCTAAGCATAAAATATGTATTTTTCTCTGCTGTGGTAAAAGAAATGTGCAATCCTTGAAAAAAATATTTAATTGCAGTTTAATTGTAAGATTACTGCAGAAATAAAAACTACTACCAGTTTAAGTAAACATTCCAACCAATATTTTAAAGATCATTTTCTTAGCACTCAACATTTTCGCGTTCACTTGTTCTGAAGATATTTTAGTTCTTTGCTTTGATTTTGCTGCTGCTTCGTGTAACTATAATCACTTCATGTGTTATAGCTCAAACTCAAATGAGACCATGTGACCTCCAGCAAAGATACCAGCATGCAGAGTACCTTTAGATTTGTATGTGCATATCTGCATATGTAAGCAACAGCACATGACAAGGCATGTGGTGAGACTTATCTTCCCCACGCCTGGGTGCGTTGAAAAAAATTATAAGCCTCTCGGGTGGAATCAATCAACAAATACAGCTCTGCTTTCTGACCCACAATACAGCCCTGTTATACGCCACAGTTCATTAAAAAAACTAAACTAAAAAAGTTCGATACATTTTTAAGTGAAAAATAACCATGAGACTGGTTTACTGTGGCGAGTAGTGGAGTGGTATTTTGAGACTGGTTTACCAATCCTCTGTGGCGAGTAGTGGAGTGGTTTTTTGAGACTGGTTTACCAATCCTCCCTGGCGAGTAGTGGAGTGGTATTTTGAGACTGGTTTACCAATCCTCCGTGCTGAGTAGTGCAGTGGTATTTTGAGACTGGTTTACCAATCCTCCGTGGTGAGTAGTGGAGTGGTATTCTGAGACTGGTTTACCAGTCCTCCGTGGTGAGTAGTGGAGTGGTATTTTGAGACTGGTTTACCAGTCCTCCGTGGTGAGTAGTGGAGTGGTATTCTGAGACTGGTTTACCAGTCCTCCGTGGTGAGTAGTGGAGTGGTATTTTGAGACTGGTTTACCAGTCCTCCGTGGTGAGTAGTGGAGTGGTATTCTGAGACTGGTTTACCAGTCCTCCGTGGTGAGTAGTGGAGTGGTATTTTGAGACTGGTTTACCAATCCTCCGTGCTGAGTAGTGCAGTGGTATTCTGAGACTGGTTTACCAATCCTCCGTGGTGAGTAGTGGAGTGGTATTTTGAGACTGGTTTACCAGTCCTCCGTGGTGAGTAGTGGAGTGGTATTCTGAGACTGGTTTACCAGTCCTCCGTGGTGAGTAGTGGAGTGGTATTTTGAGACTGGTTTACCAATCCTCCGTGCTGAGTAGTGGAGTGGTATTCTGAGACTGGTTTACCAATCCTCCGTGGTGAGTAGTGGAGTGGTATTTTGAGACTGGTTTACCAGTCCTCCGTGGTGAGTAGTGCAGTGGTATTTTGAGACTGGTTTACCAATCCTCCGTGCTGAGTAGTGCAGTGGTATTCTGAGACTGGTTTACCAATCCTCCGTGGTGAGTAGTGGAGTGGTATTTTGAGACTGGTTTACCAGTCCTCCGTGGTGAGTAGTGCAGTGGTATTTTGAGACTGGTTTACCAATCCTCCGTGCCGAGTAGTGCAGTGGTATTTTGAGACTAGTTTACCAATCCTCCGTGGTGAGTAGTGGAGTGGTATTTTGAGACTGATTTACCAGTATTCTTTGCCGAGTAGTGGAGTGGTATTTTGTTCTGCTGTGTTGGTTAGGTAAGGATTGGCAAGATAGTTCATTTTGAAGCTTAATAAAAATATGAACCTGTGTGGTCTTTATAAATTTTGATTACTTCAGACAGTATACATTTCTCAATTGTTTGAGGTTAATCCGCACCCTGAATGGTTTGTGGAAACTTTTCTTTAAGTCACTTACTGGCAGCATTCTTGGTCAGCACAGTCACAGCATACTTGTCTGGGTTACTTGGTTAAACAGTGCTGTTGGCCAGTTTCTATCCATACTAGGTTCTTAACAGTTGGAGAACATTACTGTTATCAATTTAAAAAAATGTGCTTGTTTTTAAATGCTGTTTGTTTGAATTTCTATTACAGGATATTACTCATTGAGAGAGCACACATGCCTCTCTTATGAGAATCTGCAATACCAGACTGGTCAGCTGGATTATCTTGAGTTTATCAGCAGATTTATATCTTCGACTGTACATTTTCCAAATAATGTTATGTTCTAACCTGTTTAATATCATATTAGGTGTGTTCTGTATGATTCTCATTATTTGCTATGCTTGCTACAATTGCAGCAAAATGTTTCTGAAAAGACTCCTTAAGGCTTGTTGTGGGGAGGCATTGTGCAACATTAATGTGCTTCCCCACCTCCCCAAAACCAGGAGTCTTTACAGAAGCAATTTGTAGATCATATAAAGCATATGTCTCCATATATATAAAATCTTAATATGTAACTAAATATATACAATTATTTTAAAATGTGATTGTGCCAGGCATTCTACAAAATCTGTTACTGTACCTTTGCATGAACATTGCACAGAGGATTACTGAAACTTTTTGTCTTTAAATTTTTCTAGTTGATTCCAGCTGCCTGCCCCCATGAAAGAGAATACAAAAATCTTGGCATCAGTTTTTCTTAAAATAGGCTGAAGTGTAGCAGTGTTCTTCAGATGATAATTGGAGCAATTTGAAGCAGAAAAGACAAGGGAATTAAAAGACAATTTGGGAGTGTTGTCCGGGTTCACCGGAAAGCCTTGATCATAGTTGGCAAGGCTTGTTTGCAGTCATAGAGGTTGATTTGTTAATACATGGGCATTGAGCCTAATTCCTATTGCTGCCTGTGCCATAACTTGCCTGTAGGTAGCCCTCACTTCTGCCTTATCACACCAAAAAAGGTTGGGACAAACAAATTGAAAATGCTGATGATATACACTATAGCACACAAGCATTAATCTAACATGGGCTGTCCTGTACACACCTTATTAATGTATTAGTCCTTCAAACTGAATTTATTCTGTAATATATAAAAGCTGCATCTCCCTGTTAGTTGCTAGTCAGTTCCAGTCACAATGGTAAAGGAAGCAGGTCAGGTAGAAGGCCCATTGTTTAAAGGTGCTTCTGTATCTGTGCCACAAGGAGCAATATTGACCATTCTGGAGAACGTACATCTTCTCAGATTTATCCTCAACGCCCTAGGTGAAATTAAAAGCTGTTGTCAATGAGGAATGGTCACATACTAGTCCAGAATTGTTCAGATACTTTGTAGACTTGTCATGTTGTATCAGTGTCACTCTGGCTGCACATGGTGGTCCTGCACCCCTATAGACCAATTTAGGTCTGCTGACTGGCCTTCCCCTCCGTGTTACAGCACTTGAAGGTTGATCTCCTGTAACCTTCACAGCAGTGGCTCACATCCACAGTAACAATAGCTTTGTTTTTTTTTCTAATTTCCCCAGAGGAGGTCTACATGAGACGGTGGTGGGAAGGCCAAGCAAGCAAGATGTAGCATCCGGTGCAGGGAAGCCTTTACTATGGGTCGTCTATCCTGCTCTCCTGCTCCTAGGTCATATGTCTTGTCCTGGCTATTTTCTTTTCTTACTATGGGTCGTCTATCCTGCTCTCCTGCTCCTAGGTCATATGTCGTGTCCTGGCTATTTTCTTTTCTTACTATGGGTTGTCTTCCCTGCTCTCCTGCTCTTAGGTCATATGTCGTGTCCTGGTTATTTTCTTTTCGAAGCATAACTCGGTGTCTTGCTGAGTATTCTGCTTTCAAAATTTAAAACAAGCCTGGGGATAATCCAAAGAAAGTAGAAGAGAGCACAGATCTCCTAGTTCTTTCTTGGGAGACTGGAAATGAAATTGCAGTGCAGGGGATTTAAACTCACAGCTGCAGGACCGATAACGGAGATGTCAAATTGAGTCCATTAATTAGAGACGAGTTTTACAAACTTCCGATTGCCTTATCAGTGAAGAGAAGCTTGTTTTAATGAGTATATACAGCCGTAGTGCCTATACGAAGGAAAAGTGGGGAATGTTAATGAAAAAGCAAGACAAGATTTTGCTTGTGAAATTTTAAGTTATGTAAACCTTGTTAGTTTTTGTGCTTGTTCTGCAGGCAGCACATTGCCGATTGAATTCTGCCTAAGGGATGACCTGTGTGCACACTGTCTGACTTTGTGGTGGAGTGTCCCGCCCCAATGTATTATTATTTGTATTTTTGTTTGCGGCGCGGGTAAAAGCGCCGCGTCTTTTATTATATATTTAAAAACCCCGTGAGGATGCATGGCTGATCAGCTACTGATTATTTAACTAGCTGACAGTCATGCATCCTTACCAAACGCGTGCAGACTCTGGCCGAGGGATAATAAGATAATTAACAACTAGTTAATCCCTCGGCCAGAATATATAAACCTGCAGCTCTCTGCACTCTGGGTGGAGTGTACAGAGGAGAGTAGCTGGTGCACAATTATAAAACAAATATCTGGGACAGAACATGTAAACTCGATTGATGGATGTTACAGTGCCAACCAAATAATATTGTTTTTTCTAATTTCGAATCAATTTAACTGCTTCCGCAATATCAATTATAGCTTATAATACTATAGCTTTTATCACATGGTTACCAGCTGAAGTCCTTTTGGGACCCCTGTAGGCTTTGTTTCAACCAGGACCTAAATGTTAGTTGCTTTCCCCTGTACATTAAACAGATCTTGCTGTCTCTCCGGGACACTGATCATGTTAGTGCGTCCTGTACATCATTGTTTTAAGTTTGTTAAATCTCTAGTTTGTTTCTGCTGTTGTAAGGCTCTATGCAATATTTATGATCATTTTCAGGTTTAGGACTCAAATTGAAGTTGCAATGCCCTTTCCTGGATCCTGAAGTAAGATATTATTAGATATTGCTGTTTGGTGTATACAATGTTTAACTATTTTCTGTAAGAGATCTCATTGGCTTCCCAGTGGGAATAATAGTGAGTGTCTGTGACAGGATGATGTGACAACCCAGGCTGGTGAATATCAGGAAGAGACTCAGAGGCAGAGACACCTGTGGCTGGAGCCTTAATTGTTTAATCATTTATTCAGTTCACGGCTCCAGCCACATTCCCACGTGTTTTTACAGGGAGGATTAACTGCGCACACACACACACACACACACACACACATCTCTGTGCTTGTATACAAATACACACTTTAATCTGCACGTGAAGTGATTGTGCAATCCCTGTGCCTAAATACAAATATACATTTTACATCACTGTACTACATAACCCACACTCCGTGCACCAATACATACACCCCACATAAAACATAAAACACAAACTACACACGGGCAGGGCAGCCCGCTACAGTGCCATTCTTCCAATTCTTTGGACAGTCACAGTAATTCTTATGATGATAACACGTCAAGGTCTGTACCTCAAATCAAAGGCAAAATAATTGTTTTTCTACTCTAAATAAGTAGAATAACAAATCCCCAGTACCTTGGTTGCATAATCTGTTATGTAGCAGAGAGCATAGTGTCCGGACCTTCAGTACTGTATGTATGTGCTAGCAAGTGCTTCAAAAGCACAGTGACAGTAAGTGCTGACATGTGGTTTAATACATGCAGCTCACCGCTGCCCTGGGGTTTCTCTGGAAATGTTATTTGTGCAGCCAGTTTTAATCAGGTGGTGAAATGATGGTGCCAGGTAGCGTTGTGGGTGATTTAGTGCACATTTGAAATCACTGCCAGCTCTCAGGATTACTATAATAGCCATGTCCACTTCCACAGGAGGAAGCAGGGCGTCACTCAGAATTTGTCCAAATCTGTAGTGTTTAGGATGAGTTTTGTGCCCTGGAAACATTTCTTTACCACTGGACTGGGATTTGGGATTTCTTTACAAATTAATTCTGACTGCTTTATATGGGTACCAGGGTTAAAGTGATGGGCGATGAGAGTAGTAATTTTTCAGGCAGTTTTTTTTCTCAGTGCCTGAATGCTGGAGGCAGACTGGAGTTGGCGTTTTTGAAAATCTCCCATCGTATAGTTGGGTCTGTCCTGCAGTGGATATGAAGACCAGTGTCATACTGTATACAAATCAATAAAACGTGAACCTTGCTGAATTAACTAAAGAGACTTAACATGTACCATTGGATATTTGATTTCCATAACCATTATTTATTTAATTATGAATTGTTACTTTATTAATTATTTGGTGGCAATTTAAATCTTTTAATTGCACCCCAGTACGTTTGTTAGCAGGTGGTAGAACCAAAATCAGTTTAAACAACATTGGCTACAGTATGCAATGACCACTATTCCAAATAAACCCACAAAGGTGATTTCTGACTTTTTATTTTCGTGCACTGGTGTAAGCTATTGTGCGAAATGAACACGTCCTATCAACTTATTATAAATCACAGGAGCAAAGATCGTAGTCTGGAACTGCTAAACACAAAAAAAGTGTTGTTCTTTAACTTCAGAACTAGGCCACAAGTTCTGTGCTTGGGCTGCCATTGATTCACAAGCAGTAGCTAAGATGTACTGGAATTTTGAAAATTCCTTTACAGTGATTGATTTCCTGTACCTGATTTTCTATTCACTCTCTATACAGCATCTGTATTTAAATAGACCCCTCTACTGTACGTACACATTGCATAGCTCAGGGTTCACTATGCACCACGGAGGTGCACAGGTTTCTGCTTGCACTGACACATTACTTAAGCACTTTACTTTCCATCAAGAAGGTGCTGAGTTAAAATTTCAGTAAGGCGATTATCCCCAGAAGTGTGTTGGTGGGGGCTCCCGAGTTGCGCATCCAGTAAAGTCGCTCCGCGCGGAGTGCAGGATGTGCCCTATAGCCTGGAGATCGCAGGTTCGAATCCAGGCTATGTCACAGCCGACCGTGTCCGGGAGTTACTAGGGGGCGGCGCACAATTGGCTGAGCGCTGCCCGGGTAGGGAGGGCTTAGGTCGGCAGGGGAATCCACGGCTCACCCCGCATCAGCGACCCCTGTGGCCGATAGGGCGCCTGTGGCTCTGCAGTGGAGCCGCCAGATCTGTGTTGTCCTCCGGCACTATAGGTCTGGTGGCATTGCTGTGGATCTGCTGTGCGAAAAATGACAGCTTGGCAGGAGCACGTTTCGGAGGACGCGTGTTCCAGCCGCCGTTTCCCGAGTCGGCGGGGGGGTTGCGAGCGGTGAGCCGAGGATACAGATAATAATTGGGCATGCTAAATTGGGGAGAAAACCGGGGTAAAAAATTGGCGATGACTAAATTTTTAAAAAAAAAAAAATTAAAAAATAAATTAAAAAAACAGAAGTGTGTTGGCTTTGGTCTGCTGTATTTGCTCAGTGCCAGACAGTTTTGCTAGTGCGGAGTTAAAGGGATGCATTATATCATTAAAGTGTTAATAATATTTAATTTCTTACCTGTCTAATGCCCTATGTAATGTGCGGTCTCAAACATTCTCTGTTGTCGTTTCAGCTGAGGTCATTATTTACAGGCTTTTTACATGTTCTTGCAAATATGTCCTTTCTCAACCATATCTAAAAAAACGGAGTTTCTGAAATGAGGTAGTTTGAAAAATCGATTGGATGTGCAGCTGTAATTTCTGATGCATAGTTCATACACCCTTGTCTCTTTAAGTCGTCCTTGGATAACGGTGTATGCTAAATAAACAAATAATAATAATAATAATAATAACATGTTGTGAATGGGATGGCTTGAGCGGTGACGTTAGACCCGGAACAGAAGCACACAACAGGCAGTACTGGGATTGAAACTGAGACACTACAGCACTCAGCTTTTAATAAATCAAAATAAAAGGTTTGAACAAAACACAGAACACTGAACAAACAAAACAGTGCAGTGGCCAAAACAAACAGACAAACACACAGGACGAACAAACAAGTACTGTGCGGCTCTCCAGCACGTTAGCAAGTGTTATTTTCTTATTTTAGTTCATTCTCCTCTCCCCACCCGTTCTCCACTCACCGAACACACAACCCCAAGTGAGTGAAACACTGCACCTTTTATGCAGCTGTACTGAGACTCGATTGCTAATCAATCATTCAATTGGAATCTCGGTACATCTGCACGTAAACTAATCTGTGCACTCCCCACATATTAATACACATTTTATCTGCACTTGAAGTGATTGTGCAATCCCTGTGCCTAAATACAACTATATATTTTAAATCACTCGTGCACCACAGCCCCATTATGTCCCGTGCACCAATATACACCAATATTAACACACCACACGCAACATATAACACAACATATGCACAGGGGCAGGGCACGCTGCCACACATGTACACTGTAGATGGTACCTCTATGTCACAGCAACAGGATGAGTATCCCATGTAGAACTGACAGGCGTGGGCAAGATGCACATTGGTTTCCAAGCCGATTTTCTAAATACTCGCTTCGCTCACAGCTCTGAATTCTCAAAGGTTGTTAATTAGTCATCTGTGAATGGCCTCTGAATGGGCAAGATAGAATCCCGTCATTCTGTCTCATTTTGGAACAGCGGTTCTCAGGAGTCCACTCAAGGGGCCCTTAAGTGTATTCTCTTAGGTTAAAAAGTGCTTTGAAAAATGAGAATAAAACCTAACCATCTGTAAAACAGTTGAACAAGGTTTCTGATAAGCAAAAGAGAGGTTATGACCTGAACCCTGCCACACAGTTATAGGATTTGAGTAAGATAAACTCAAGAGACCTCTTAGTTCAGTCTACTTTACTTCACTGTTTTCTGTCTTAATAAGCGAGACGTTTAGTTATGTATAAGAGATAAAATTTAAGTAAAAACACCTAGAAAACTGGAGAATATCTGCAGCTTTCTAGCTAAAAGTGTCAGTGATAAGACAATAGCTTAATGTTAAATTCTCTGAAATATTATAGACTGATAAACCGGCTCAAGTTAACTGGCCTGTGGGAAGAAAGGTAGGGAGCAGCGATTAAAAGTTTACTTGTGTATCTGAATCAGTGAGTTCATTAACATACTTCAGGTTTCTTTAAGTAAAAACATTTACACTGAAAAAAAAAAATTATATATATATATATATATATATATATATATATATATATATATATATATAATCAGTGACATGCAGTGGGTTTTCAAGTAGGGCATGCAGTAATATATGAATGTAACATGTAACTCAAGAAATTTAAAAAAAAAAAATATATATATATATATATATATATATATAGGTTTACTCACCCTATTTATAGATGAAATGCAGCCGACGTTCTTTCTTTACAAATTCTTCTACAGCAGCGTCATAAAAGCTCTCCCGACTTCTTAGCTTGCTGTAATGTTGTTGAAGCTGACATCCTGGGATTCTTCAAGAAGCTGCTTGATGAGATTCTGGGATCAATAAGCTACTAACAACCAAACGAGCAAGATGGGCTGAATGGCCTCCTCTCGTTTGTAAACTTTCTTATGTTCTTATGTTCTTAAGTAAGTTATTTCAATTGACATAGTGGCCAGTCCTGACAGACGTGATTGATATATATATATATATATATATATATATATATAAAAAAAGTGCAACGTCAAGGTTGTTAATGTCGAATTAGTACGCTACTCTCACGCAGCAAGACTTGGGCTGTATTATCTACGTGTTGCTGTGACGTCACTCCAGTGAGCAGTTCCTATTCAAACTGATAGTCAAGTCGTGCAGAGCGAAAGCCACTACAGAGAGCAGGATACTGGGACCCGAGACACCCAACCCGATGCAGAACTAACGCAACATGACATGAGAAAAATAGCACAAAGAAAGTCCACACAATTAATATACGTTAAATATATATATATATATAATGTAGGAACTAGGAAGACGCGTAAATCTGGCTTATGTCTTCGTGTGTGATTACATCACCTACCAGCCCTGCTGCTGCCTTCCCCCGCATGTCTAATTTCAATATTCAAGGGGATCTGATTTAGATGGATAATATTGTTTTTTAATGTTCCTAGTGTTTAAGATCCTACTACTTTGCCTGGTGGATATTCTAAACATTTATAACTCTTTCTTTTTTACTCATTTTCCATGTGTACCTTCTCATTCTACTCGCTGTGCTAAATTTGATGCTTTGACTTGATTTAACTTAATCTGTACAATTTAGGAAATCATACACTTCAACTAAGTCCCCTCTTTCGCTTAATTGCAGGTAATAGATGTTAATTTATAAGATGTTTCAGCACTGGGGTGGAAACATCTCCAGTTCAGAATCTCATCAAGCTTTCTTATGAAGATAGCAGACAGCATTAACTTTTTACAGTGGTCTTTATTTTTCTCTCTTGAAATTATTTAAACACTGGGAACACTATATATTGTGGTACACTAAATACAGAATGCAAAGGTGTTCATGCATATGCCTCAGTAGTACTGTAACTGATCTAATCTTTATAGTATTTGTGGGCAAAACAACACCTGTTTTAAACATTAGTTCAAGGCAATTTAATTTTGTGTTTAATAGCCTTCATCTGAATAAAATGTAAATAGTTTGTTCATGAAAATATTGTTTTACAGTGTTCAAAGTTTAATGATGCATCTGATCTAACAGTGTTGTAATCTCCAGTGCTGTGTTGCACTAAGCGTTTGTGGACCTGTGTTTCGGAGTTCATATGCATTTGTGTTTTCATGGCAAAACTATATTAGGAACCATGAAATAATATTTGTCTCTCAGGTTTTTCATAATTTGTGAATCAAAGGATAAAAAAGCAAGACATGTATAGAAACACTCCATAAACATACACCCCTCTATACAACAAGTGCTGGGAGTTCAAGCATTGATGAACTTTTCTGTAGTCAGCGCTACAGAGTGAATCATTTTTACTGGATCCCATTTTGGAATCTACCTTGCGTTCATTCAAACCCAACGACAGAATGACCGGGCGAATCACACTGTTCCAAATCACTTTGAGTGGCTGAGCTTGAGCTGAGTAAAGTAACTCTCTGAATTCAGCTGTTTAATTTAGGTTTATTCTCCATACATTGTTATATAACCACAGCAAAAAGAGAAGGTTACCAGAAACATTTACAATAATGCCAATCACACCGTATAGTTGTTTAGACAGGAATCCCATTTAAAAAGAGTTCTGTTATGGTAGGCGGAAAAGATACATCAGGTAGGTGTCTGTTTGTAAACAAGTTGCACAGAGAGCATTAGAATGATCAGCATCCTGCTGGTAAGAAGAAACAGGCCCCAGGTTGAACATCAAAGCTCACGTTCAAGCTCGGGAGAGGCAGATGGAAGTAACTTTGCCTCAAGGTAACTCGCAAGCTGTTTCTATTTACCATACATAAGTGCTGAAGGTAATCAGTAAACATCTTTTAAGCAGGAGTTTTAACTGCAGGTCATGCCAACAGATGACTCCAGAACAAAAAAACTAAAATGCTGTTTGGAATAACTTACTCATCTGCGTTAGTAATTTAAGACATAATCATAATGTATAGATCTAACTGGCAGATGTTCAAAAGTCGTGGAGCCACGAGTAATGTTCTGGCCTAACGAATAATGAAATACAGTGTTTTCAGTTGGGCCCTGTCATGTTAGATTTATACAATGCCTCAATTAATTAAGAGGAAGGGAGAGAGATAAGTGAAAATGTGGTTCAAAAGGTCAGTTCACTATATCCACAGAGGACCTTGCCAGCCTGTCTGTGTGTGTGTGTGTTTGTTTACAGGGTGAGAGAGGCAGAAAGGCTGCTTTGTCTTTAATTAAACTGCACTGCCTGCTGTAATTCGGCATTTCGGCAAGATTTTGGAAGATTCTTTTCTTTTATAACATAAAACATGAGTGCCACTCTTTAAGGCTTGGCCTGCACTTTTACAAAGTAAAAGTTGAGTTTGTGTTCAGAAAAACTGCTTGCATTTTTTGCGGTCCATCCTTTTCAATGACGACATCAGAAATAATCTCTCAGTAGTTGTCTCTATACTGTATACACCGGTATATGTATAAAACTGTCAAAGCACAAGTACTGTAAAAAATGCTTCAGATTCAAGATTTAGCTTTAAGGTGTGGCCGGTGATGATTTCACATTGAGCTAAAGCTTGGCTCTAAGGGTTACCTCTACTTGCCAACTTTAAAAACTGGCAGAAGTTGAACCTGATGCAATTTCAAGCACTTATGTGAGTCTAGGAAAAGGGATACATGTGTTTTTTTTTTTCTTACACCTTTTGTAGATATGTCTTTTGATGTGGAATTCAGCTGAACACGAGCAATGACAAAATTGTACATTGAAGATCATGTACTGTATGCTTTTTAGTTGTTCTCCATGGAACTTCAATCCTGATCGTGTTCTACAGGGCTTGTATAAAATAGCAGTTGCAAATCTGAACCAATACTTTTTGGGGATCAGCCTCTATAGGTTTGTTGTTTTCAGATTCATTTAAGATTGGGGATGTACATGCTTGAAGCTGCTGCCTCTGGTTGTGTGCTGTGTACCCAGTCTCACGCACGACTCCAGATCTTCCTGAACAGTTCTATCTGCCCACAGGGAAACTACAGCCTGCACTTCCTCAGTGTCCCAAGGCTGTACTTTTCTCTCTTCAGACTTGCTGTCCACCATATTGCTTGTTGTTTGTCTTTCTGGAGTGTACTGACTGATGCAACATAATGACAAAACTCATTAACCCCGCCCGTGGCCTGGCTTGGCTCAGAGCCAGATTCAGATGTCTTGTGAAGCTGGAGTTTCACGGTTTGGTTCTTGCTCAGCTAGACAGACAGCCAGGGGAGAACCACCCGTATCGTACTGAGCCCTCACGGGTCGGATGTGCCAGTGGAGAACCACCCGTACCCGTACCGTACCGAGCCCTCACGGGTCGGATGTGCCAGTGGAGAAAGGGTATCAGTTACACAACACTCCTTATTTTAGTTTTGCTAGTTGCCATTACAAAGCCTGTTTTATAAGGAAAAAAAAACTGGTTTATAGAAATGTTTCATGAATTTATTACAAAAATACCACCTGAGACGTGATATTCCTGAGCATGAAACTCGATGAAACAAATCTTAGCGTTCTTGACAGTGAAAATATAAAATCACTTGCCAGACCCGAGGCAGAAAATGAATGGAAATAAAAGTTTTAAAGAAATATTGACTGTGCTCTCTGACTCTGTTCTACACATTTGAAAATTATATCTTAAGTAAATATTACAGCAAGATGTGGAAACTACAGTATTTTAGAAAACAAAAATGTGGATGGTGGTCTGGTCTGACTCATGCGGAAGAGGACTTACTTGCCCAATAAGCTGTATAAGTCCCAAACAGTTTTAAAAGTATACTAAATTGGGCTACCATGAACAAGAAGTAGTTCAAAGCAAAGTTATTAAGTAGGAAATGGATGACGTTTTTAAAGTAAATAAGAGTTGTGCAGAAAAGAAAACTTATTAGCCCATCGTGGGTTAACCTGGATTGGTTCCACTATTTGCAATGCCATACGTCATTGTGCATTTCATTAGGTTCATCAGCCAGCCTTATTGAAAACCCCCTACATCTGGCTTCACCTCCGAGTGAAAGGGCCCACTTTCACTGGTGTGATACCTGGATCTCCAGCACTAATTACACACACTGAAAGCAGGAGTTATGGGATCGGGGGACCTGCACGCTGCTTTCACACGGCCCTCCTAGACAAAGGAAGCCCTATTCTGCATTAAGCTTCTGGCCTTAATTAGGAAAGGATCGATGAACAGCTACATTTAAAAAATACGCAATTACAGCAACAGCGCTTTTTTCTTTTCTTTTTTTATACCCTCCCCAAAGAAGTTTATTTGAACAATGTCTGGTTTTAAACAAAGACCTTGGTAGTCTTTTTGTGTGGCATGGCTATGGCATACAGATCTTTGTTTTTATAACAAGGCACAGAGGGAAGACGTCGGCTGTTTTATGAGAAGGACGAGCACCTTAAAGTTCAGTGAGGTTCCCCCTCCTTGTTCGGTGTGTAATAACACTTCCAACAGTTATATTCTCTGTGTCCTAATCAGCGTTGTCTCATTTGCACATTTTTATTTGCTCCGCTCCTTCTGTTTCACTGACGTCCAGCTCCAAAACGAACCAAGCTGCCTGACACTGTTCATGCTTGTGTGTTTCCAAAACACAAAACAAGAAAACAACAGTGTTGAATGGTTCACATGACCCCCAACCCCCAATAATCAATGACCTGAAAACAGTGTGCAGAATACTTACTTTGTTTTTGTTTTCTGAGAAAATAAATAAATAAATAAAGGTCCGTCTGGTGGAACAACGAAATTATAGTGATTCCACATATGATACAGCCTGTAAATAAGGCCTTTTTTGTGTAAATAAAGGCTTGCAGAGAATACCCACCCGATCCTGTTAAAATGCCCCTGCAGGTTGTGATCGCGGCATTCGGAAGTAGCAACATAAGGATCCTGTTATTACCCTGCGGAGCTGGTGTAGGCATTAATTTTGGGTAAAACTGATTTAAGAGACCTGAGGCAGTTCAAGCACAGTCCAGCAGTGCATTCATTTCAGGTAAAGCTGATTAAGAGACCTGAGACAGTTCAAGCACAGTCCAGCAGTGCATTCATTTCAGGTAAAGCTGATTTAAGAGACCTGAGACAGTTCAAGCACAGTCCAGCAGTGCATTCATTTCAGGTAAAGCTGATTAAGAGACCGGAGGCAGTTCGAGCACAGTCCAGCAGTGCATTGATTTCAGGTAAAGCTGATTTAAGAGACCTGAGGCAGTTCAAGCACAGTCCAGCAGTGCATTCATTTCAGGTAAAGCTGATTAAGAGACCTGAGGCAGTTCGAGCACAGTCCAGCAGTGCATTCATTTCAGGTAAAGCTGATTAAGAGACCGGAGGCAGTTCAAGCACAGTCCAGCAGTGCATTCATTTCAGGTAAAGCTGATTAAGAGACCTGAGGCAGTTCAAGCACAGTCCAGCAGTGCATTGATTTCGGGTAAAGCTGATTAAGAGACCTGAGACAGTTCAAGCACAGTCCAGCAGTGCATTCATTTCAGGTAAAGCTGATTAAGAGACCTGAGGCAGTTCAAGCACAGTCCAGCAGTGCATTCATTTCAGGTAAAGCTGATTAAGAGACCTGAGGCAGTTCAAGCACAGTCCAGCAGTGCATTGATTTCAGGTAAAGCTGATTAAGAGACCTGAGGCAGTTCGAGCACAGTCCAGCAGTGCATTGATTTCAGGTAAAGCTGATTAAGAGACCTGAGGCAGTTCAAGCACAGTCCAGCAGTGCATTCATTTCAGGTAAAGCTGATTAAGAGACCTGAGGCAGTTCAAGCACAGTCCAGCAGTGCATTCATTTCGGGTAAAGCTGATTAAGAGACCTGAGGCAGTTCAAGCACAGTCCAGCAGTGCATTGATTTCGGGTAAAGCTGATTAAGAGACCTGAGACAGTTCAAGCACAGTCCAGCAGTGCATTCATTTCAGGTAAAGCTGATTAAGAGACCTGAGGCAGTTCAAGCACAGTCCAGCAGTGCATTAATTTCAGGTAAAGCTGATTAAGAGACCTGAGGCAGTTCGAGCACAGTCCAGCAGTGATGGAGAAGACAGTGCATCCCTGCTGACGCTACTCTGGGCCTCACTTCATATTCTGTGCTAGCTTCCTCCTAAACCTGAAAAGCCTGAAGGGAGGTTTTTTTTAACAGATCAAGTGGTCACTCACATGGTCTCATTGAGCATATTCCATGAACATGGGTAGGTTTGTACAAGAAGACAAGTAAGCAAGAACACCACTGTTGATCGAATAGCATCTACGGTGACTATAACAGCATGTCTGATTCATCTTTCAATGGACATGTGGTTACTCAATTGGTTTCACTGAAAGTCAGTGGATGGCATTACATTAAGGGCTAGCTTCTCAAAGCTCTACTCCAAATCACCAGTAACCATATTTTTTTTCAGGATCAAAGGATGCACCCCAATAAAGTTACTAATCCGAGAAATAAGCAACTCAGACATTTCATTTTGGTGCTTGTAAGTAGTCTTTGGCTTATTTTTTATGTTTAATTGTTTGCCTCAGAGTCCTTATTAATCGCAAAGCTATTATATGTGAAATATTTCATTTAACAAGCTGTCTCACCAGTGCATTGGCGCCGCACATACAGAATGACTAAGAGAGGGACACAGTGTTTTTGCCCATTTTATGCCTCTCAGGTCTTTTGTTCACTATATGTCTTGTTCCCCATGAGTAGATAATTGTGTATGTAATCTTCAATTACATGCAACATATTTGTTGTTAAAATGGGCAGTCTTTCTGGAGGCCTGTGGCAAAGTGGTTAACAGTGTGCAGGTGAGGTGATCAATAATCAGACAAACAACGATAATCCAGGTGCAATGATGGTTTATTTTTAAATCCAATGGTCTGATGGCAAACAGCAGTAAACAATGATAAGCAATACAGCGGTGTGTATTGCTTTATTTATAATCTGCGGGTTGGCCCCAATATAACAACAGTCCCATTTTAATTCACCCACACGTAACACAAACACAAACACCAGTCCACAGTGCGGGCTCTAGTGCGCATAGTGAATACAGTTCTTTGTGAAACAAAGTGCAGTGATGTTGATCCGGGTTTAGTGCTGGCCTTTGGCGAAAGCTCCGGATTGTGTTAGCTGTCTAAATAACAATACAACAGTATTTTAAATAACGACAAACAAAACAAACAAAACACTCACGGTTCACAATACAGGTTCTGCTTTTGGTCATGCAATTTAACCATTCACAAAGGAACAGATCACTGCGTCCCCTTAAATACCGTCAACCATGACCCCTTGCAGCCGCTCCTCCGATCCGCAGGTGCCACATCGTTTCCCTTCCGGGTGGATGGTTTAGTGTACCGTAGTTCTGCCCCCCTTTCTAGATGGCCGACTTCCGCCTAACCCTGGGAATGAACTGTCGGGCCATCCAGTCCAGAGCACTCTGTTCCCTTGAAACAGCGCCCTCGCAGGTCGGGAGGGAGATCGAACACCAAGAATCATTTGATCTCTGTCACAAGGCTGCACCACCATCCTGGAACCAAGTTGCACCTTGGAGGTCTCCCCTGATAATCCCATGGAGCAATATTGTTCATGGCAGCTGAGTAATATAGTTTAGGGGGTGTACGCGATTATGTTTTTGCTAGAAGATCATGCTGAGCACTCCGCACAGAGTGTTACTATTTTTTTTATATGTATAAAGTGAATAGCATCTTCTCCCCATGCAAACTTTCTGGATGGGCTCTGTGTGGGAGGCATGAGTCAATCCCTGCAGTGTTGATGGAGAGCTGTGCTGGTACATTACATAGAAAATACACATGATGCATAGAAATACAAAGAAGATGATGCATGCAGCACTGGGATATGATTGCATAGCTGTCACATCTTGTTTACAAAGTCTTCCCGGATGTACGCTCGCTTGCATACTTTTTGATTTTACTGTGTTTTCTTTGTCCTTTGTGGTTTGTGATAAGATTGTTATTTCACTGTGTTTATTGTTATCATGAGGATATGCAGGGTAGCACTAGTCAGCTTGCATGCTTACTGTATTTCCAAATAGGCCATTTCTCTCTTTTGGATAAGGAACGTATTCATATTCTGGTCATCACATTGTTTATATTTACCACAAATATTGAGAAAGACTGTATGCTAACTGCATGGCACATATCATACTCTTTAGGGACTGATGTTTGGAATTTAGCCTAGTTCAGATACAAATAAGTTATGCAAACAAGAAGTCACAGGGATTTACATGGTTTTGAGGAAAGTTTCCAGATGGCCACACCATCACGCACTAGTCACATATATACAGCACTGAACCTTGTCAATGACTTGTCGCTATCAACTACAATATAACGAAAAAAGCTACCTGTTATTATGACACACAATATCTATTAAAAAGGGAAATTAAAACATTCAGGTTCTTAGCGTCTGCTAAGAAATAAAAAATAAAATGTGTGTAATTATTGATGGCAAAATGTGTATTGTGTGTGGGTGTTCAAATTTAATGTTCAAGTTAAGTGCTTTGTGGGTAACTGGCTTTGTTGAAGTCAACAGATCGTGACAGAACATGAGTTTAAAAAAACAAACACACAAACAAAAAATGGTGGCCCTTTATTCAGTGCATGTCGAATACGTAATTGGTTCTTCTAGGGTAATATCCCATCAGCAAATTCACAGAAATGGAGAAACAATCCTTGTAATCCTTTGCACTTCAGGCTACTTCTGTTGAAAAAACCAGCTGGCTGCAGTCCCTGCTAAGTGTGTTTCCCTCAGATTGCTTTTCGTATTTGCTTTACAGTTTGTGTTGTTTAATTTATTTTCCAAGTCAGGGAGGCCGGTGAGTCACTGGCATTAAGTAGTGTGAATATAAACAGGAATTCAGAATATACACCCAGTGACAGCTGATTGATGACAGCGAAAACATGAATATTACCAACAGTTGTTAAAATGAATTGTACATGAAGCATCTGTTACATGGATTAGGTCAATCATATAATTTTTTAATATATATATATATATATATATATATATATATATATATATCATTTTGTATTTATTTATTGCATTTCATTACCAGTTTAGGTTCTATTTGCACCCAATTGTGGAGCAATGTGAGCACATGGGGGGGGCACACGGTGAGTCTGTGTCTTTCGTTAATACATCATAAACCATTAAACCACAATACCACCTAGATTTTTTGAGAGTTTTTTTTAAGGAGTGCCCAAAATAAATCACTTACCAGGTATTTGTTTAGAAACGACTTTATAAAAAACATCATGAAATCTGTAAATTGTGCATCACTCATAGTATAACCAGGAATCAATCACACTTTTATGCAATGGGAGTCTTATTTCCATCTCTGCTTCACTGTCGGTCTTATGCTTGAGTGTCATGAACAGCCTGGACATCCCTGTAGTAAGTGTGTTGCTGAATACCAGAGGAAAAGTCATGCATAGCAGCCTTCATGCAAATAATAGGTTACGCCCATGAGCGCCATTAACCTGGTGCTAAGAGTAGTCCAGAGTCTGATTGTGAGCACAATAGAAACTCAGTTGTGGAGGGTGGATGGTGGGTGTGTTGGGGGCAGTGGCATTGTAGTTAGTTGGCACTAGTTAATGAAGAAGAACCTATTTAACAAAAGATTGATTACAGACGTGGACTTTTTTTAAACAGAATGTTCACTTTAGAAGGAACGGTTTCATCTGTTTTGGCAGGTCTCCCCTGTCAGGTTATCTGGAGGGAAGAGAGATTTGGGTGCCCGCACTGCATGCACAATTATTGCACATGGGCTTTGATCTGAACAAATTGGGGTAATTAGCAATTTCCGATTTCCTCCTTTCCAGACCTACACCAGTGCAATGGCTGCTTATTCGTCGAGCGTGTGGGTGTGATAGATTCTCTGACACTGTTACAGGTTTAATTTCTTCCCCCTTTCTCCTCCTTCGGCTACTTGTCATTTACCAGACATATATCATCACGTTTTGACATTGGGGATAAAGCTGTGGTTGAACTGGAGAAGGGTGTTTAGTCTAAACAAATGCATTTTACGGACAGTAATTACATTTTGGAAGTGACAGTTCAACTATTTTATGAACACAGGCTGGGTATGTGATATGTTGCAGCAAACCCCTATAGTAGGTGCTCTTAAAATCCATACAAAAAAACACACAAAACCCAACAATATGTATTTGGGCCATTTGTTGACTGTTTGGGCACATTGCTCACAAAGGGTTTGATTTGAAAAAAACATAGACCCCATCAGGATGTGATTTTGTTTTTATAGAACAGGAGAATTGAATCCCCCACCTATCCATGGTCATACCGGGATTAACCCTAAAATGTATTTGGTTAGTGCAATCCAGAAGGAATCCCTGGTACTGTTACAAGTTCTAACAAAATCAACCCCCAAACATCTCTGAACAGAGGATGGTCTCATCTTTTTAATACATGTAAAAGATTTCAATGAGCAAACACATGTTACATAATTAATTAACCACTGCTTAAAAACAATGGCAGTGTAATTGTGCCTTATTTCACCCCTCGGTTTCATGCAATGAGACCTGCCAAGGATGGGACCACATTAGTACCAATTATTTTTCTACCCATAATAGAATCTAACTACCCAGACCTTTTTCTCAGGTAAGAAAGTTACCCTAGAAAGAGTTGCTGCACATGCTAGGGTGGGTGGTTCTGTGTTTTTAAAAAGCAAACAAGAAAAAATAAATTCAGAAGCTTTATTTTCTGCCTTTCTATGGTTTCAAGACGGGTAGCTCAGCCTGCAAAGTAAACTTGCATTCATGTTTGTTTGTTTTAAGCTTTTGATTGAAACTGAGCTCTAGATGGCAAAGAGGTCGAAAAGTCAGCCATTATCCATGAAGGACCAGCCCGAGAAGGAATATTTCAGTCCTGTTGCTATCGTATATGCTTGGCAGCTGAAACAGCTTTTGTAAACTTTTTACGGGAGGGCTTAAAAAGGCCAAGAATAAGTCTTTCTGCTGCCATTACTAACTGAACTTTATTGCAGTGTGAAAGGTAATCTCTCTCCACATGCCTAATAAAACCAGATGGAAGGTTTGGCTGGCCCTATAGAATTGCATTTCTACTCCAATGTATAAAGGTTTTCACCTCCAGGCTCTGGGTTCGAGCAGCCCTGGGTGGTGTGGGTCAAAACCCCCAGTTGCTGGTTGGCTGTATGTGAAAGAAGTTCTGATGCTTCCAGGCACTCTTCCAAGTGGATTAGTGTCCATGTCATTAAACATGGAATCAGAGCACAGAATGAGATGGGTCTTTCTGAGTCACCAAGGATTTAACAGTCAGAGGGACCCTCATGCATTGTCCATGGAGGGCAGTGTTGAGGCACATGTTGCTGTGTGGCGTCTTGCTTTTTAGCTGCCTATGTCTAGTCCTACACTGCTGATTGAGCACATCAGTGCTGTTAGGGCATGTGGTGCTTATATACAAAATATACATTGTTTTACTGCAATCTAGTATACTGGTATCTGCAGCCATTACATTGTAGACTCTTCACTGTGCTTTGTGAAAGATAGCTGCCATTTTCTTAAGAAAAAGCAAAAGTAGATGATTGACCTCGTATCCTGTGACTAACGTCAAAGGTTTCCCTCAGTCATTATGTGTAACACTGCGCAGAATACATTGTCTAATTTTATTGCTAACTATCAAGGATCTAAATAAAGCCACCATGCTCAATCGCAGCCCTCTTTTCAGTGATTTTAATGGTATTCAATATTCTTAATTAGGTGGTTTAATGTCACGGTTGCTGGTCGTGTTTTTTGTGGGGTGGATAGGGTTAGTTAGAATGGCTGAATATATCACATCCCCCTTGTAAATTGGGGCTGCAGTTAACGTGTATGTGATTCTGAGAAAAGCATCTGTCACCTGCACTGCTTTACTGATGAACCCTTAAACACAAAATGGGTGACTCAGTTTGCAGCTCAATTTGAACTCCTGTGTGTGAATTTGCATCACCCTGGTTAAAATGGCATTTTGCACAGGTTGTACATAATACTTGATTTTGATTTTTTAAACATACCTTTATTCCCGATTTGTGTAGATTTTTTTTAAGGTAAATAAACTTGGGAATTACTTTTTTTAAAATGTTATTTTTTTACTTTTACCAGTTCGTGCTTCCTTCTGCAGCAATGCTGATGCTCTGATTGAAATGAGTGACATGTTGTGGGAACAGAAAACCAGCATTGTTGCAGGGGGGAGTATAATCTGGATACACTGCTGTCCTTAGACATTTGTTTTTCTTGCTGGCAAAGTAAATGTTGAGGAATGTATTGTCCAGTTGATTTATGATCCATGATTTAAAAATGTTAAACAAAGTCGGAAATATATTTAAAGATATAAAGATGTGATACAGACTACACAGGACATTGCAAAGGTAACGTAATGCATTTCTAACAGTCTTTGCAGGGTGTTCACTAACACCTTAATGATTTGAATGATATTAAGAACATAAGAAAGTTTACAGACGACAGGAGGCCATTCGGCCATCTTGCTCGTTTGGTTGTTAGTAGCTTATTGATCCCAGAATCTCATCAAGCAGTTTCTTGAAGGATCCAAGGGTGTCGGCTTCAACAACATTACTGGGGAGTTGGTTCCAGACCCTCACAATTCTCTGTAAAAAAGTGCCTCCTATTTTCTGTTCTGAATGCCCCTTTATCTTATCTCCATTTGTGAACCCTGGTCCTTGTTTCTTTTTTCAGGTCAAAAAAGTCCCCTGGGTTGACATTGTCAATACCTTTTAGAATTTTGAATGCTTGAATCAGATTGCCTCATAGTCTTCTTTGTTCAAGACTGAATAGATTCAATTCTTTTAGCCTGTCTGCATACGACATGCCTTTTAAACCCGGAATAATTCTGGTCGCTCTTCTTTGCACTCTTTCTAGAGCAGCAATATCTTTTTTGTAATGAGGTGACTAGATCTAAACACAATATTCTAGATGAGGTCTTACTAATGCATTGTAAAGTTTTAACATTACTTCCCTTGAGTTAAATTCAACAGTTTTCACAATATATCCGAGCAGCTTGTTGGCCTTTTTTATAGCTTCCCCACATTGTCTAGATGAAGACATTTCTGAGTCAACATAAACTCCTAGGTCTTTTTCACAGATTCGTTCTTCAATTTCAGTATCTGCCATATGATATTTATAATGCACATTTTTATTACCTGCATGCAGTACCTTACACTTTTTTGAATGGTAGGATGGTGAATCCTGTTCAAAGTGAATAGCAGAGAGATGTAACTTTCATAGAGTGATTGAGGCAGGTTTTACACCCTGTTTGTAGAACTGTAAACCCCCTATGATGCTATGAGGAACTTAAGTCGATATTCTAAATTTCTTCAAGAAACACAAAACCTTTGCAATTAAACCTTTACAATGTTTGTTTAGTATTTCTACATTTACCACCAGTCAGTGCGTTATAGACTCTTAGGGTGGCAGGGATGTGTTCTTTGGTTGGAAACCCAGTGTCTTCTTTATCTACAGTCTCCTCTCAGGTATAAGAACATAAGAACATAAGAACGTTTACAAACGAGAGGAGGCCATTCGGCCTGTCTTGAATGATTATAGCCGAAAACAATGGGTGCTTTGTCAGCATGTGGTAAAAAAAAAAAAAAAAAAGTAGTCATAAAATATATTGAAGCTGAAAATAATAATAAAAAAAAAAATCCAGAAAAAATGTAACTTGCCATTTTTGCCAACAGACCACTCTGAGGACAGTATTTGTATTACTTTGAGAGACGATTTCTGTTTTCTATAAAAGGAGAGCTGGCATCCAGTCTGTCCTGGAAAGAAGAGGAGAGCTACGGCTGTGAAATGCTGTTGGCAGGCAGCAGAAACAGAAGCAGTGAGGAAAGGTACGTACAGTAAGAACATAAGAAATCTTGAGACGGGAAAAAAGGCCATTCAGCCCATCAAGGCTCGTCCCTTGTTAGCACACCATTCTCCCCTATGGGGGGGGGACTGATTTAAAAGCACAGAATGTAGTCTTTTTTAAAATGTTCCCAGTGTTATAGATCCTGTAGATAATGTTCCAGACTGTGGTTCATTACAGGGGCCTCCTGATACTTGCAGTTTGTTTACACAGGAAGAGAAGTTGCAGTGAGGGCAGGCAGCAGGTCCCAGAGACCTGCAGAGCTTCTGGGATCTGGGTAGGATTTATGAAGCAGGGACCATTTCTGTTCATGATTTGTGGCTTCTGGCAAAAAAAAGCAAGTGGTCCCAAAGCTCCAAGGTCTTTAGCGCTTTTACTGTAATCAGTATATCACATCATGCAGTTTGTAATAGGACATAAAGCCATTGGGTATAGTTGGGGTTGGTTTTATGTAATGCTTTTCTCTTAAACTCTATCTATCTATCTATCTATATCTATCTATCTGTCTATCTATGTATCTACAGTGCCTTGCGAAAGTATTCGGCCCCCTTGAACTTTGCGACCTTTTGCCACATTTCAGGCTTCAAACATAAAGATATGAAACTGTAATTTTTTGTGAAGAATCAACAACAAGTGGGACACAATCATGAAGTGGAACGAAATTTATTGGATATTTCAAACTTTTTTAACAAATAAAAAACTGAAAAATTGGGCGTGCAAAATTATTCAGCCCCTTTACTTTCAGTGCAGCAAACTCTCTCCAGAAGTTCAGTGAGGATCTCTGAATGATCCAATGTTGACCTAAATGACTAATGATGATAAATAGAATCCACCTGTGTGTAATCAAATCTCCGTATAAATGCACCTGCACTGTGATAGTCTCAGAGGTCCGTTTAAAGCGCAGAGAGCATCATGAAGAACAAGGAACACACCAGGCAGGTCCGAGATATTGTTGTGGAGAAGTTTAAAGGCGGATTTGGATACAAAAAGATTTCCCAAGCTTTAAACATCCCAAGGAGCACTGTGCAAGCGATAATATTGAAATGGAAGGAGTATCAGACCACTGCAAATCTACCAAGACCTGGCCGTCCCTCTGAACTTTCAGCTCATACAAGGAGAAGACTGATCAGAGATGCAGCCAAGAGGCCCATGATCACTCTGGATGAACTGCAGAGATCTACAGCTGAGGTGGGAGACTCTGTCCATAGGACAACAATCAGTCGTATACTGCACAAAGAAGAAAGCCATTTCTTAAAGATATCAATAAAAAGTGTCGTTTACAGTTTGCCACAAGCCACCTGGGAGACACACCAAACATGTGGAAGAAGGTGCTCTGGTCAGATGAAACCAAAATCGAACTTTTTGGCAACAATGCAAAACGTTATGTTTGGCGTAAAAGCAACACAGCTCATCACCCTGAACACACCATCCCCACTGTCAAAAATGGTGGTGGCAGCATCATGGTTTGGGCCTGCTTTTCTTCAGCAGGGACAGGGAAGATGGTTAAAATTGATGGGAAGATGGATGGAGCCAAATACAGGACCATTCTGGAAGAAAACCTGATGGAGTCTGCAAAAGACCTGAGACTGGGACGGAGATTTGTCTTCCAACAAGACAATGATCCAAAACATAAAGCAAAATCTACAATGGAATGGTTCACAAATAAACATATCCAGGTGTTAGAATGGCCAAGTCAAAGTCCAGACCTGAATCCAATCGAGAATCTATGGAAAGAACTGAAAACTGCTGTTCACAAATGCTCTCCATCCAACCTCACTGAGCTCGAGCTGTTTTGCAAGGAGGAATGGGCAAAAATTTCAGTCTCTCGATGTGCAAAACTGATAGAGACATACCCCAAGCGACTTACAGCTGTAATCGCAGCAAAAGGTGGCGCTACAAAGTATTAACTTAAGGGGGCTGAATAATTTTGCACGCCCAATTTTTCAGTTTTTTATTTGTTAAAAAAGTTTTTCGTTCCACTTCATGATTGTGTCCCACTTGTTGTTGATTCTTCACAAAAAATTACAGTTTCATATCTTTATGTTTGAAGCCTGAAATGTGGCAAAAGGTCGCAAAGTTCAAGGGGGCCGAATACTTTCGCAAGGCACTGTATCTATCTAGATACACACACAATATATATTTATAGCAATATATGTCATCACACCATTATAACCTACAGAAATTTAGACTAATTGAAATCATGCCTTCAGTTAAATTGTTAATTGTTAAGCCGCTGTCAAATGTGTAAAAACATGTTGTTACATGTTGTGCTTACTTTAACATTAATTTAACCATAAGTCCTTTCCTCTCAGTCATGCACTTTATTTCGTTTTGTGAAGTTGAGAGAGAGCGATCACCCTGCTAATTCGTGGTCAGTTTATTACCAGAGGCTAAGATGGGTTCAGATCTGTTTGGTAGTTTCAGCTAAGCCCTATGTTGACCACCCCACATTTGTGTTGAGTTCAGCTCAGGAGAGGCCCAGGGCTGAATACACCATCTAATACGAAATTGTATCATTAACAATCTTCTTCTTCTTCTTCTTCTTCTTCTTCTTCTTCTTCTTCTTCTTCTTCTTCTTCTTCTTCTTCTTCATTTATTTATTTATTTATTTATTTATAAATGTTCTCCTTTTCCGTATAGCTTCCAAAAAAGAAATAATACTTAGAAGGCATTATTCAGGATTGTGGAACAGAGATGAGAACAAACATCGGAGATTAGCTATTGTGGTTACAAGTGAATAAATAAACACTTCAGACGTCTCATTTTCCCCAGATTAAAACACTGAGATGTGTCCGATCCAAACAACTGTCTGGACTCATAGAACTAACACTAGTGAAGTGGTGCAGAGAGATCTTACTGCACTGTGGAGTTTGCTTTTCCCCTAAAGTATACGTAAACTGCTTTCACTCATGCCCACGGGTCCTTCTACTGTATGTATGATTAAATAAGGCAATTGAAGGAGAAGTAAAAACGTTCCCTAACTTGCAAGAAAGACGTTAACACATCTAACTCTTTAAAGCATTAAGTCATGTCTGTGAAACTGGAGATGTGAACAGTGGTCCGTTTGTCAAATACATGTTAACAAAGATGATGTATGTTTTCAATTATTTCATTTTTTTCATGCCAAAGCTTAAGGCAATAAAGTGACAGACAGGTTGTACAGTTTTGCCATAAGCAGTACAACGTTTAATACATAGAAACCTGTTCTCTAAGACTTATTGGGGTTTGTGCAATTGAGCTAAACCGGGGTGGATCTTCACAGTGTAGTTATTTAAATCAGCATTTCTAAAAGTGGGTATTTGTGTCTTTAAAAGTTATCAAATCCTATGGTGCCTGGTACAGTATTTAGATCTGTTGAATATAGAGCATTATATTTTAATATATAGTACCTTGTCAGATTTTAATCGGCATCCTTTACGTGCACAATGGAGAGCACCACAGCTATGTCATTCACACCTGTATACTACAACTTTTTAAAGTATGTTTTTTTATTAACCTTTGTCTGAAATAATCGTTCTATTCCATTGAAAGAAGTGTTTCATCAGTAACCCCTGGCATTAGAGCAACTGTCATTCATTGGAGTCATCTTCTCAGTTCTGTTACTGATGAATAACAGAAGGGCTGACCTTCATAGAAAACAATGGGAGAGAAGCATCCAGTTGTTGTATAATGAGAGATAAGTAGGGATAAACAACGGTAAGTGTTGAATTCACTGTTTAGCGTGCTGTTAGGCACGAGAAACTGGATTATTTTCTTACCGATTCAACACTTTCAGTTGTTTATGCCGCTTAAAGCATTTCTTCCTAATTGATACTTCCATAACGAGATTCAGTTGATTGGTAATTGAATTTGGTTTTTGCTCTTTTGTTACACTTGGTTCAAACAGTTAAAATATTTGCCTCTCATATTGCGGGAATGTTGTCATGAGATCCTCGGAGTTTGAGTTTGAAATTTCACTTACACAGACGAAAGTGTCTGTTGTAAGTGAAGATAGCAGCAAGGTCTATGTTTTAAATGTAGAACATGAAAGTGGCATTAGAAAAATAAAAATGCAAAAAAACAAATGTGAACCAGGAACGGAGACGGATTAAGACCTGAATATAATTGCGAGTGATCAGTTTTCACTTGTTTGAATAATGGTTAAAGGAAAGAAATGCAAAAGTTTAAATCTAACGCCTGTGTAATTGATGAAGATTTACTAAGTGATGATTCAATTCCTGTTGTTCCTGAACGTGTCCAGAAGATATGTGAAATAAAAATTAGAGGGGGGTGTTTATGTGGATATTATTTTTTTACATTTTGTTAATGTATAATTGTATTACTTTTAGCAAACAATTTGAAATGCTAAACTGAAGTTGTAAGCCCTTTTCTAAGTGTTACGTTTGAAATGTGTATTACTATAATTAACTCATTGTTGAAATGATTGCTGTGTTATAAAATGGTATTCGCTTTTCTGTTGAATTGTTCTGACTGTGGTTTCGTTGACGAATCAACAGTTTTTGTTGGATTTACAGCACAAACTGTAGATTTGTTAATCAACAATAAATCTGCCCCGCACTCTCCTCCTCTTCGAAGCCACACAGGCATTTTCTTAGAAGAGTATTAGAATTAATCAATCAAAAGATCAAAGTGCAACATCACAGAAATGTTTGAAAGATTCTGCAAAACTGAATAGATGACATCCCAGGTCTCTCCTGCGAGGATGATTAAGCTCCCTTCTGTAGTCGAGAGGAGAAGGGCTACTTCTGTGTTACAGTGCCTTATACTGTATCACTATTGAACGCAATACAAAGTATTGTTTTTTCTTTTAAGACAGGCGAAGTCATCAAAACTTTTTCCCAGATGGAATATTTTTTACTGAAAGAACAAAGAGACCAATTACAACTCTTTAACAACGTAGGACTGTGTACAAGCACCTACATGAAGCATGTCTGATTTTGTTTAGTTTGGGTTTGGTAACTTTATTGGCTGTGTTTTTACTTTGAGAAAAAAAAAAGCTTTGTAATAAAAAGCATTGAGAAATCAGCCCAAAGTGTGTAAAAGGTCACAATGTACTGTATCATTTAAAAGCAATAAGAAAAGGCTGTTCTTAATCCTTGCTGATGTAATAAATGAAGTGAGGTCATGTTCTGAGACAAAGGATTCCAAGAGCATTTATATTAAATGCCAATTGACTCTCAATATTGTACTTTTTACTTGTAATCTTAAAATTAGCTGTGACTGCACCTCCTCCATAAACCCAGGGTTAACATTCAGGTTGCAGTTATGTTGTAAGACGCATACAATACCCCTTGTTATAAGTTTCCTAATGTCTCAACCTCCTTGTTATTGGAATCTATGAGAGCATTGCATTTAAAGAACACATTGTATTTAAAAGTGCTTGGACTGTGAGCTCAGGAGCTGCTCTTCAGCTCTACAGCAGTTGCCTGTCATTGACATATGTAATATAGGCTGGATCAGATTAGTAAGCGCCAGTACCACTGAGTGCACTGCAGTGTGCTACCAGCAAAACTGTGGGAACCCTGATCCAAAGGGGCACTAGCTGTTACTTCTATAAAGACACTTTGGCACATCTAGCCTATGCTACACACACACACACACACACACACACATATATATAGTGCTCCCTCGCTATAAGGCTCTCGGTTATAACGCTCCTCGGATACAGCGCTCCTACAGCATGTCCCCCAATTCCCTATACTAGTGATTCATGCAGTATTTCTACATTAAATACAGTACTGGTGTTCTTCAAAATGTAAACAACTTCTCAGTATAACGTTAGGTTACTTACTGTAACCCTGGTTCCCTGAAAGAGAAGACCACCAAAACATTATGTATGGGATATGCCTTCTTATTGGTAGGTATTCACTGAGCTCTCTATACCTGAACTGCCAATAGGCCCCTTCCTGGATGACAAACACTGTGGCAAACACTGTTGAAGCAGCAAAGGTCATTCAAAATGATCTAGACAGCATTCAGAATTGGGCGGACACATGGCAAATGAAATTTAATAGAGAAAAGTGTAAAGTATTGCATGCAGGCAATAAAAATGTGCATTATAAATATCATATGGGAGATAGTAAAATTGAAGAAGGGAACTATGAAAAAGACCTAGGAGTTTATGTTGACTCAGAAATGTCTTCATCTAGACAATGTGGGGAAGCTATAAAAAAGGCTAACAAGATGCTCGGATATATTGTGAGAAGTGTTGAATTTAAATCAAGGGAAGTAATGTTAAAACTCTACAATGCATTAGTATGACCTCACCTAGAATATTGTGTTCAGTTCTGGTCACCCCGTTAAAAGGCATGTCGTATGCAGACAGGCTAAAAGAATTGAATCTATTCAGTCTTGAACAAAGAAGACTATGCGGCGATCTGATTCAAACATTCAAAATCCTAAAAGGTATAGACAATGTCAATCCAGGGGACTTTTTTGACCTGAAAAAAGAAACAAGGACCAGGGGTCACAAATGGAGATTAGATAAAGGGGCATTCAGAACAGAAAACAGGAGGCACTTTTTTACACAGAGAATTGTGAGGGTCTGGAACCAGCTCCCCAGTAATGTTGTTGAAGCTGACACCCTGGGATCCTTCAAGAAGCTGCTTGATGAGATTCTGGGATCAATAAGCTACTAACAACCAAACGAGCAAGATGGGCTGAATGGCCTCCTCTCGTTTGTAAACTTTCTTATGTTCTTATGTTCTTACATCCTCAGTCCCGCCTACCGAGGGGTTAAAACTGTCATTCCACGGAAGCCATGTGTCTTTTTGCGTCGAAGCTGTGACGGCTACTGATGCGACCTCGCTGGTTGGTGATCATCTTCTCTTTCAGGGAACCAGGGTTATGGTAACTAACCTAACGTTCCCTTTCAATTCAAAGAAAACCACCAAAACATTATGTATGGGAAATGTACAGTGGCTCTCAAAAGTATTCACCCCCCTTGGACTTTTCCACATTTTATTGTGTTACAACATGGAATCAAAATGGATTTAATTTTGAGTTTTTTGCCACTGATCAACACAGAAAAAGTCCATAATGTCAAAGTGAAAAATAAAATCTACAAATTGTTCTAAATTAATAACAAATACAAAACAGAAAATAATTGATTGCATAAGTATTCACCCCCTTATTTGGTAGAAGCACCTTTGGCAGCAATTACAGCCATGAGTCTATTTGGATAAGTCTCTACCAGCTTTGCACATCTGGACACTGCAATTTTTGCCCATTCTTCTTTGCAAAATTGCTCAAGCCCTGTCACGTTGGATGGGGACCTTTGGTGAACAGCAATTTTCAACTCTTTCCACATATTGTCAATTAGATTGAGGTCCGGGCTTTGACTGGGCCACTCCAGGACATTGACCTTTTTGTTTTTAAGCCACTCCAGTGTGGCTTTGGCTGCATGCTTGGGGTCATTGTCCTGCTGGAAGATGAATCTTCTCCCAAGTCCCAGGTCTCTTGTAGACTTCAGCAGGTTTTCCTCCAGGATTTCTCTATACTTTGCTGCATCCATTTTGCCCTCTATCTTCACAAGCTTTCCAGGCCCTGACGCAGAGAAGCATCCCCATAGCATGATGCTGCCACCACCACGCTTCACGGTAGGGATGGTGTTCTCAGGATGATGTGCGGTGTTAGGCTTGCGCCAAACAAAGCGCTTAGCCCAATGCCAGTTTCGATGGCTGATACGGCTGCGGCCATCGGACCCAACAGTTTTTGGAACCGCACCAAGAGGAGCTTTGATCCCTGTTGTAATAGGGAGAGGCAACCCTAAATAGCTGCTACTCTGTCTTTCAACAGGTATGCACGCATCGTACCGGAGTCCAGCCGGAACCCCAAGTACGTCGTTGTGACAGAAAAATCAACGATTCTTGGTGGTAAATCTCCCTCCCGCTAAGTAACGGGAACAGAGTACCCTGGACTGCTTGGCCTAACACTTCATTCCTAGGGTTAAAAGGAAGTTGGTCATTTAGAAAAGGGGCGTCGTTTTGGTACATTACCTCATCAACCCGGAAGGGAAGTGATGTGGCAGCCGCGGATTGGAGGAGCGGCTGCAATTATTTGCCAAGGGGTCATGAGTGACGGTATAAGTAGGGGACAAAGCGAAGGACCTGAGGATTTGTGTATATGTATCACAAGTGTTTTGTTTGTCTAATTGTCTCTTGTTATTATTAGACGGCTAACACGTTCCGGAGCTGTCACCAAGGACCAGCACAAACCCGGAACAGTACTTCACTTGTATCATGAAGAAACTGTATTTGCACCACGAGCACTAATTCAGGCACTAAACTGACTTGTGTATGTGTTTTGTGTTTTGTGTGGGTGTATAATAAATGGTATTGACTATTATTTCTGGACAAACCCGGGGATTACAAATTACTTAACATCATTTATTGTTTACTGTTTGTTTTGCCGTCAGGCACTGGACATACAAATCATTAAACAGCTTTGCACCTGGATTATAATTGTCTGTTCATTGATCACTGCTCCCTCTCGCGACTGAGCACATATCAGCCAGTCGTCGAGATAGTTTAGTACTCTGATCCGCTGCAACTGCAAGGGGGCCATGATAGCATCCACGCACTTTGAAAACGTATGAGGAGCTAGGGAGAGGCCGAACGGCAACATGGAGAACTCATAAACGCTTCCCTGAAAGACGAAGCAGAGGTACTTCCTGTGCTCAGGACGAATGGGTACGTGAAAATACGTTCCACGGTGGTAAACCAGTCGCCCAGCCGGACTGACTGGAGAATGTATGACTATGAGTCAGCATTTGGAACCTCCTCTCCTTCAAGAACTCGTTGAGGAATCTCAGGTCTAGGATGGGGCGAAAGCTTCTGTCCCTCTCGAGTACTAGAAAGTATCTTGAGTAGCACCCCTCTCTGCAGGAGGTGGGGTCTATGAGACAAATGGGTCTCTTGCACAGCAAGGCGGCCACATCCTTCTGGAGTACCAAGACCTGAAGAGGGTCCAACACGGATGTCCCAAACTGAACTGCAGCACGTAAACGTTTTGCACGGTATCACCCAGGTGTCCGAGGTGCAAGAGCACCAGAATTGCAGCTGTTGTGCAGTGAAAGGATGGGTCTGAGGCCGCAAGCCTTCATGGTACCTTCTGGGGCTGCTCAGGTCGGGGCGGAGCACTCTGAGGCGGCTGCCTAGGGCAACGGCCCTGGAATTGCTTCCTGGAACGCTGTTGCGCGGATGCACCACGCCCTGCCTTCCCTTTGCTGTGCGGAGGGGCTCCGTTGCCTACCGCCGCTGTGGCCTGTAAGAGATGCCTCAGGTCACCCAGCAGGGCCGTGGGCACCGGGACCGCCCTTGTGACGGTGCGTGCCTGGGGGGCCTGCCAATGGCTCGTCCTCCCCTGCACCAGAGCACGGGGAGGGAGCAGCATGGCCAGCTGCTGAGATGCTTCACACTCTCGGAGGGAACGCTGTAAGATATCCTCCACAGCCAGCCCGAGGATATCAGCACGTCCAGCAACGCCACCTTATCTGCGTCGGGCACCCTTGCCTGCGACAGCCACAGCTATCTGCGAGCCACCACCAGGCTTGCCAGGCTCCGGCCCAGGGATTGCCATTGAAGACCAGAGATCTGGAGCAGCATACTTGAGAGGAGGCGAAGCTCAGAGGCCATTGGCTCTGGGAGCGGGGTCCCTATAAGCACGCCATCCAAATATGCGGTCAGGATGCCCGCCATGTTAGCTGCGGTCCCATGGGAGACCCAGGGACCGGAGCTGTTGCGGATGGTAAAGTGGCCGGGACCTCTGCCGGCGCCGCAGGAGCTTGCTACCTCGAGAGAAGCTCGAGGACCTGGGCCATCTGCACCTTAAGGTCCATAATGTCCCTAGCCTGCCTTGAGCGCTTCACCTTTCTCGCCTGTGGAGAGGGGGAGCAACTACGAGGTGTTGGCGCAGGAGCCTGAGCGCAGGGGATCTCCTGCGAGGGGCTCTGCGATAACTGGAGGAGTGGGGGTTGGGGTCCTGAGGGCTGCTGACGGCTCCACCATGGGGGACGGAGTGTCTATTCCCTTTTGAGTCTACTGCGACGTACTCTGGGCTGAAAGGCCGTACACATGTCGCAGAAGCCCTCTCTGCTGATTGCTTCAGTGGCATGCTGGACCCCTAGGCACTGCACGCATAGCGAGCGCTTATCGCTAAGTGGCATGTTCGCCTTGCAGGATGTGCAGGCGTGGAACCACGGGATGCTTGACATGGCTGGCTTGCACCGAGTAGCACTTTTTTGCTGCAAGAGGAGCTGCAGCTTTCTCCTGGAGACGAGACGCTTCAGCCCCGCTCCGGCAGCCGAACCTGGGGCGACCAGCTCTCCTTCTCGCATTTCGTTTGCTTGTCTGTCACATCTAACTGAACTCCTGACTGCCGTTTAGCCAGGCTATTTATAGTTTAAAAACTGCTAATTAAAATGATCTATGAGTGGGAATGTTACCTTTTTTTATGAGAGAGATATTTTATTTTGTATTTTAGTCAAACGTGTTTTGTTATGTGTCCTGCGGCGCCCCCAACCCCTCCCCTGTTTATAACGCTCTTCAGTTATAACATTCATATTGTGTGCCCCCCGAGACCCGCGTTATAGTGAGGGAGCACTGTGTATGTATATATATATATATATATATATATATATATATATATATATATATTGTAAGATAGCAGGGATAGGGTCAGATTCTTCCCTGCTAAAACATGTGTGTATGCACATTCTGGCTGATTGTTTAATTTCTTTTATTGTTTATTATCCCCTGCACCTGGTAGTAATTGGAAATTAGAAACAGGTGCAGTGTATTTAAGTGGTGCAGTCAGTCTGCACAGGACTGCTGAATAGAAGGAGACAGGAGGTGCTGTTTCCGAGCAGTCAAGAGAAAAGTAAGTGTCGTGATAAAGTGTTTTGTTTTGGTGTTATATGTCAGGTAAACAGCTTAGCTGTCCTGCACGATAGACAGGGACCTGCATAAATGTATAGTGAGTGCTCAATGAGAGCTAGTTTTTTTTTGTTTATTTTGTTTTTGTGAAATTAAAGTGCGCAGTAGCGCTTAAAATCAAAGTTTCTGTCTCTGGGTCTGTGTTTTTAAGGGGCAAACGAACCAGAGGGGAAGCAGATTTGTTACCATATATATATATATATATATATATATATATATATATATATATATATATATATATATATAATATATATATATATATATATATATATATATATATATATATATAAATAATATGACAGGCAACTACAACTGGAAAGCAAACCCCAAACCATTTTATAACTTATACTTGTTTTTTTGGGGTTTTTTTCCAGGTTCAATGTCAAATATTTTCTTTGCCAAGACCACTCTGGAACATGTGGCCACGGTTCATTCCCTGGACCCTTTTGCTGTCAAATCTGTACACAAAGGGGGACGTAACACACATGGACTGGCCTCTCCCATGCTGCAGCATTCAGGATCTCTGCACGGGTAATTATCAGCAAGGGGTAAGTCTAAAATTATTAGCATGCATTTCTCAGTGCAGTATTTCAACAGCCCATAAACGAAAACAAAAGTGGGAGATTGTAATATGCGGTAGCAGTTAGAACAAAGGTTGTATTGTTTCCTGCTTATGTCACTAATTTTGAGTAGATTTTATTTGATAAAAACTTTTCCAAGACCCATGTTTATCTACTTGAAGACAAAGTTTCAATCTTAAATTCTGCTGGTTTGTGCTGTGAATTTTGAAGGAACGTTGAATGTTGGGGCATCAGCAGTGTGGAAACATGAAGTTCATGTTGTGCCATCACTGAGAAATAAAGAAATAAACTGAGTGGTCAGAAAATGGGGCTGTAACTAAATTAAACCAATTAACACTACTTACAGTGCTTGCACAAAAAGTTTTGATAGTGTTGTCAGATATATCAACCATGTTAAATACTGAAACAGCCCTCCCATCTTCCCTAAAGGAGGCAAAAAGCCAAGCTAAACACAAAGCTTCTGAATCTAAAAAATCAAAATATGAGCTGATTAACAAGTGTAAGTAGCGGGGTTCCGAAAAATATAGCGGTACACGTTCCCGCTGTTTCAGTAACGTACCTGTCATTTTTCTTTTCATTGCTAAAATCCTGACAACTTTTTACACTTATCATTTTAAAGTCTGTTTCAAAGCTCTTTTCAAAATGTCCGCTCCAGTGCACTGATAGTGTAAGGGTTATTGCCCACATTGTCAAACAGGTAACACGGGACTAACCATCCATGATGTGCTATGGAACAGAAAAGCCAGAGCACTTGTTATGTTTTTTTTTTTTTTTAAATCACTCTTCCTGCTGCGATTTAGAAGATAGATCTCAAACCCTATGCATAGCACCAGAGTGGCCATTTTGAAAAGAGCTTTGAAACAGACTTTAAAATGATAAGTGTAAAAAGTTGTCAGGGTGTTAACAGTGAAAAGAAAAATGACAGGTACATTATTTAAACAGTTGTAGCAACACTATATTTTTCGGAAACCCCACTACTTACTCTTTAGCAGTATACATCAACTGAGCAACACTGAACAGCAATTTGCAACAAAAACAAAGCCGATTTCATACTTACGGAAGTCATAACATTGGGTAACTTTACAACAGATCCAGTTCTCAAGTTTGGAGTCATGTGCAGTTTACCTCTGACCTGATGGGTTCCTGTTTTGCGCTGTGTGTTCGCCACCCCTGTGCCCGCCTTTGACCTCTCCAGGAGGTCGGATAGCAGAGGTTGTTTGGCTCAAGGGTCAAGGTCATAGGTCATATAGGCAGCAAGGACATAGGAAACAACTGTTTTGTTGTGTGTGAGCCAGTCCTATTTCTAAACAAACGTGACATATACAAAGAGAAGCAGTCATCAAGACATGCACTTTGCTCTCATGTATTTTGGCATGACCTTGGATCATGAGTGAAGCCTAGACTTGTGTAATGCAGTATAAACTGCTGCTGTTGGAAATGCTTTATTTTAGCCTCTGTATCTAACATAGTGAAGTCATTTTGGATTGGCTTCATTTCTTAAAAGAAGACCAGCATAGCATACTGTACATACAAACATGGCCGTCAATAATTTTAATGCAGCTTGTTCACACACGTTTGCGGAAATATAGTATCTTGTTCAAGGAAATGGCAAACTAAATGGAATTTAATCAGGATTTAGACAGAAATGTTATTATTAAAATCATTGCAAATACTAACAAATAGAATGGCCACTGCTAGCTGCATCTGTTTTCTGTAAATATATTGTATATACCTGCTGGGTGCCCAGTAAGAGGCCAGTAAATATTTGTTCCAATTCCCAACTCTTAGCTGATCACCAGCACACCAGCAGTTGCTGTAATTTTAGCAGGGCCAGGTCATAAAAAGCTTGGTCTTTATAGTTAATAGTAATACCCAAATCTATAATCTTTGGAGCCCTCTGTCCTCCTCAGCTGCTGAGCAATTTAGTACACAGATTGACTCGGAAATAACTGAGTTACAGGCTGGCTGGCAAGTTTAGTATCAAGATAATCAGCAGAATCTCTTTTCAGATTGTTCCCATATTTCTCTTTTGTCAGCACCCCAGCTGTGGGTGAAGCTAATTAGAAAATAAAGAACAGATCACATGCCAGTGTGTGTCAGTCGCTTGACGTATGTCTCTGGCCCTGCACTCACAGCTTGCCAATTCACCAGGGCTTGCAAGAGAGAGAGTGCGCACCTGCTCAGGTGAAAGATGACCCGATGATGTACGATGTGTCTAATTATCCACTTCACATGTTAGCAGACATGCTGACAGTGCAGCTCCAGAGGATATGAGATGATATCAAGAAGTAAATTCGGGAACAAGTGCCGGTTTTAAGATCTTAACGGTGTTTAAGGATTCGGAATCCACTAATGCAAGTGCTTTGGCACAGACTGTCCTTCATAGTATTAATGACAAGTAACCTGGACATGTGGACAGGAGATTCAAACCCTTTGTGCTGTGGTCTGCCAGATATGTCTAATGAGTGATCTCCCCTGCTGGGAGGGAATTGGTGCGTCGTACTGCAGACCGTTTATCACAGAGTCACTGCACCGCTGAGCATGAGTCGGTGTGTAAAGGCCAGTGTTGGTGCACATCTCAAATCTGAGTTGTAAATAATGAATTGTGTCTTTTAATCCATTCATTATTTCATTGAAGTTGCTGAATTGATAATAAAAACGTGTATAAAAAAAAAAAAAAACATGAAACAAGGTAGTGCATTCACCTCTATACCAGTTGGTCACAGCCAAGGAATTATTTGAGAACCACCTTCATATTCCTATTCCAGTCATGAGGCCTGATACATGGTATGTTCCTCTGAGTAAGGGATAGCAATTTATGATGAAATTTACAGATGATCTTTACCTTTTTTTCGCTGAAAGAAGTGTAACGTTTGAGTAAGTGTAACATTTGTCGGTGGCAATTTTGTTTACGTGGACAAAACAGTTTTTATAGGTTATAGTGGATAGAACAGAACTGGGGTTTCTGTGGATCTGCTGCAAAGCCCTGGACTTTTAGATGCTATATAAACGTTTTCTTGGTTGTTATAAAATGATATTCCAACCAATTTATTTTACCAACACGTCAAGAGCCTTTGCATCTTTCATAACATTTTTCATGATCCCCTACAATGTTTAAACATACTGCATTCAGTAATTAAAACATGCAATATACTATCTAAGACAAAGAATCTAGATTATTTTTTGTTTGTTTGTTTGGCATTTGGTTTTTTGATCAAAATGAAGGACTGTTTCAGTGTCTCTCTCTACTGTGCTTCTCTAAACAGTCTCCAGATCTAGAAAGATCCCTGGGCTTGGTCTAGCAATTGTTTATGCTCCAGGATGATCTTTGATTAAAATGCATCTCCTCATAGCCGCTGACGTGTTAAAAATTCTGACATCATCATAAGACAATTACTTGCCTCTCGACTAGAGATCTTGCTCTTTAATTGAATAGTAAGACATTCACCTTTGAACCATGAGGTTTCTGGTTTGTGTTCAGTCCTTGTCCCTGTATTCAATTCAGTGGACAGATGCTAAGCCATGACATGCTGGTCTTTATAACTGTGAGATGCTCAACGCAGTACCAGAGCTATCAGCTTTCTCAATGGTACAGTAATCATTTGGTGAAGTATCATTACAATGGAAAAAAAAATAGAATGTTGTAAATGAGATTGTTTAGTGAGTGAGCCATATTGCTTGGCTTTTTAAACCTTTTTTGCCCTTTATCTCACTTGGTTTAAACTCAAGATCCACATTTGGCACCACGAAGAAAAAGTTTTACATAGCTGGGTACATATTTTCATATGACGCTAAAGATTCTCTGAAGAATAGATTGAGGTTTGTTCTCAGCAACAGTAAACCCTAACCAGAATTTAAAACATTGGCTTTCATCCCAGTAGAAAGTGAGATTTGACTTGGAAGAGTCCCTGCTATAAACTATAGCTGCATGTTAATTTGTTGGCTTGGTTTGAAATCATGATAATGATTGTATTTATTTATTTTATATTGAAATGTTGTTTAACAACTCTTATTAGAATCCTTATCCATGATATAATAACCAGTCTTTAGTTTGATTGGCCAGGAGGTGAATAGAATGACTGATTTTAGAATCTCTCAGGCTCTGAACTGACCCGTTCCAAAATATAAACAAGCAATAGTCTGGTGAAATTGGACAAATCTTAAACTTCTTTTTGTTTTTACATTTTGGGATGAGGTGTATTCTCTTTTCAGTAGGGGCTAGTGCAGTGAGCAAAGTGACTAGCCTTTCTTGGAAATCCATTGTTAACAGCGTCCATCTGTCCAAACTGTTATTGTGCCATTTAGGGGCATTGGAGCTCAATGAGATTGTATTTGCTTTTTAAAAAAAAATACATTTAGAGTGCCCAGTTATGCTCACTCACCACAACAATTCCCCACAAAAGCACAGGAGACCTAAAGGTCAGTGGACGTTTTGCCATCCCACAACCCAATCACCAAGCCAATCACCTCTTTACATCCTGGAACTTGACAGCAGATATTGGTGAGAGTCTCAGAGTGTTCGACAAGCCCTTTATGCTTTATATAGAATCGTTTTTTTTTCTATGATTACATCACTGTTTGTGGTCGTTCCAGTTACCTTGTTAGGTACTTTTAGACACAGGCTTATGCCATATACCACCACACTTGTGTAAGAAAGTGATACTGTAAGAGACCGTACCTAATTTGACATCTGTTAAAGCTTCAGTTAAAGAATACAGAATATGCGGGACTAATAAGTATTTGAGAAGCTGTCCCCTGTTTTCAATTAAACTGCTAAAACAATGCTCAGCTTTTAAGTTCACTTTGACTGCGTTTTAAAAAGATGTATTAAAAAAGAATTATTGAAAACATATTTTTAATCCACATTAAAAATGATCCTAATGGGGTTTCAATTTAAAATGTTTAGCTCATGTAATTCCTTTCTAATTAACCACATCTAAATAATCTTTTTTTTAAAACGTGTTGCAATTTCTTTTTAATAACAAGCTTCCTTGTTACAATGTGTTCCATGATTTAACGTCCATTGTATTATATATTCAAATGGCTATGTTGAGGGTTTATTGGAAACTAGATTTCAAACATGGTATGGGAACTGGAGTCTTTCCAAACAGACTCGCTGATGATTGTATTACCCATCTCATAACAGGCATGGTGTCTGTTTTTGCCAGTGATGATACTTATGGAGGGATTAAATGTGGACAAGGCATTAACACCAAGGTAAGATTTGATTGAATTAAAGAAATTAACAAACTACCTGCAAAAACAGCAAACGGGCATCAACCTTAAATAATTTAGGAATTGGCATATTCTGTTTTAAATGTGCAACATGTCATAGTGTAGTAGCTATTACTCAATCAACTCTTTAGTAAACTAAACTTTTGTCTCCCGAGTGGAGCATCCGGTAAAGGCACTCCGCCCGGAGAGCAGGATGAGCCCTATAGCTTGGAGATTGTCGGTTTGAATCCAAGCTATGCCACCGACAACCTTGGACGGGAGTTCCGAGGGGGCGATGCACAATTGACCAAGCGCTGCCCAGGTGGGGTACGGTTTAGGTCAGCTGGGGTGTCCTTGGCTCACCGCACACCAGTGACCCCTGTGGCTGGCCGGGTGCCTGCAGGTCTGCCTGTATGCAAAACCAGGACTGCGTGGTCCTCCGACGCTGTAAGTTCTGAGATGGCTGCATGGCGGGCTTGCAGAGCGAAAAAAAACGGATGGCTGATGGCACACGTTCCGGAGGATGCAAGTGCTCGTCCTTGTCTCTCCCCAGTTAGTCGGGGGGTTGCAGCGGTGAGCCAGGTTGAATAATAATTGGACATTCCAAAAATTGGGAGAAATTGGGAAAAATGAAAAAAAAAAAAGTAAACCACTTTTTTTTGCATTGGTTTATATATATATATATATATATATATATATATATATATATATATATATATATATATATATAACCAATGCAAAAAAAAGTGGTTTACTGTTTTTTTTATTCATGGCTCTATAAGAAATCCCTGGTAATCTGTATGGCTTTTTTAGGTAGAAATGTTGGACAGGGGCCCTATCACATTCTTGCGCACTGTGATTCAGGGAATGCTCTACCTTCCTTGTGTCCTCTGCTGTGTGTGTGCGACCCCCACTGAGCAAACCGCAAACCACAACATCTGCACCATCTGAATGGAGATCCTCAATAACCCACATCTGTTACTGTTTCATGCTGTGAAATATTAATCTTGTGGTGCAAAATGGTCTGGATCAGAAACTAGAAGATGCTTGTTATATTCATCCAATCCAGTGCTTGATCATGACAAGGATTTTTTGAAGCCCCTACTGTGCTCTTCCCCTCTGCAGATGGATAGAGGCATTGGGGCATGTTTTGATCATCTAGACAGCTGCAGGTCTTAAAGAGCAACTTGGTAAGTATATAATAATCACTTCCTGGTGACTTTTTAAAATTCAAAAGCATGTCTTACATATGATATAAGTGCTCCAGGTACACCAAAGTGTAACTATAAACCTGTCCCCCTGCATCTCTACAACGGGGATGTAATGAATGCTTCAGTAAGAAGTACCACATAGAGCCAACTGTGATCATTCTTACACCCACTATGGACATCGGGGGGACAGGTTATCGGTTACAGTCAGGTGTACCCGAGTTATCTTAACTAGTGTTAGCGACAATCTGTCATCAAGGCTAATGACTGATTTGGTTGAAGTTGGAGTCAGAGCGGAAGCAACACAGATTTGACTTTTTCCAGGACCTAAAAAAAACAAAGAAATACCAAAACTTTTGTCCTATTATAGCTATAGCTGCAGATTGCATGTAGTATATTTGGAGAGCAGTCTCCCTAGCTAGTATAACATCCTCTACTTTGTCTTAATCCTCTCTGAAGACTGCTGTATCCTTGCAAACTCAATGTGCGCTTTTAGTTATTGCTTACTGAGGTACAACAGCCAACTAGGCAGGGCATCCTAACCTACAAATACAGCAGCAGTACAATGACAGAATAATACAGTGGTTCAAAATTATTGGGAGTCGTAAACATACTTCAAAATGTCTCAAAGAATAAATGAATCTTGTACTTTTACTCTGGAATCGATCCCCCTACCACGGAGTTGTTTACTACCCGTTGTCATTACCTTTAATCTCCCAGCATATAACTTCACATTCGTGTTTCTACACTAGTAGAAGTATAGTAAAGCAGAAAGCAGAGGGAGTGCAGTGTGTGAGTGTCTTGTGTCTACAGGGAACTAGCTGAAAGAACCTTTTGTTTTATGCAATCGGTGGCTTAACTGAAGAAGAAATTGTTTGAGGAAGATGGCAAAGTGACAGCAGCGTTTAAGAGCCCAAGTGGTGCTGCAGAAATGAGATGAAAATAGACAGTTATTACAATTAGTGTGTCTGCTATTCAGCTGAAAAAAAAGAACTCGGACCCCCTTTTCATTTTAAAGGACTACACCAGTAATTTCAGCCTATGGAAAAGCTGATTGAAAATGATTTATTTGTGAACACGTACAACCGTTTCTAAAAAAAAGAACAGCATTAAGAGTCATTAGACTCCACTCTTTTAAACAAAGAGCATTCATTGGCATTTGGACGGGAGCCTTGTTTCTGCTGAACAAGTCAAATATCAGAGGTTGCATATAATAAATAGAACATGGAGCCCAATTGTATCCCTGCCAATAAAAAGGGGAAAGAGTGTTGGCAGGCTCAATTTAATGGCTTTGCCAATTATTGTTATAGACTTAATGCCTCCTGCTTATTAATACTGGATTAGAGTCACTGAACCAATTGGAAGCGTCATATAAAGCATGTTAAAGCACTTTGAGAATTTGAAACAACTTTCAAAACAATGGCCATTCTCCCATACAGCTGTGTACAATTAATACATGCAGTGAAGTATGGATAAACAAACAGTTAGCGAAGGCACACACTGTGATGGATTTAATTGTAGTAATGTAGTGGCTGTATAAAGACCCCCCCCCCCCCCCCCCCACAGTTCATCTTCAAAAGCCTCTCACCTTTCATTTTAAAGTCGTAAATATTAAACATTGGCATCATTAAAGTAATTGTAGCTAACAAAATAATTCCATAAATCTTACCTTCTATTAGCTACACAGGTCTCAGATGTGAAGCTTTGATAGAAACACATGTCTCGTTCTACACTTGGTTTTAAAGTTCTCAGTTTCTATGCCTTATCAGCAGGATATCTTTTACACTTCTGCTTCCTGGGTTATTTCACCTCACCAGTGTCTTCTGAGTCAAAGTATGTTACTGGCTGAAAGCACGTCAGTCAATAAGGGTTAATAAAAGGAAAAAAAAACGATTGCAGGTGTGAGGAATGACTAAACATGTGCGAACACAAACGGCAAGCCAGATATCCTGTTTTAAAATAAAAATAAATGCTTACTACACCAAGTGTTTCTTTCAGAACTGTACTTTTGAGACCTATGTAGCTAATGGAAATGTTCAACAGGTAAAATGTATGGAATTGTTTTATTAGCTGCTTTAAAAAGTTTACTTCATACTGAAAGTCTGGACAGGGAAACTGGCCAAGAACCAGCATGAAATGCAAATCCCATTGATTTAAAGGCAGTGAGCTTGGTGAAAGATGAGATGTGTGCGAGATAGCTGATGGTTTAATTAGGAAGTTTAAGTTTTCTTTTGGGGTTAATAAACACAGATGTTTATGTTTGTATTATTTTGTTCCCCCACATGACATGATGGTATTGAAGCTGTGGACTGTACAGCACAGTGTAATGCATCACATGGTGATCAGATAATCTGGTTTCAATTTCAATCTTTATCTGCAGTGGGACATATAATTTTATGCTGAACATGTTTAATAGTGATAATTTTAAAGCTGTTTTAACTGTTTCATACCTATTCCACACTGATAAATCCTGTAATTCTCATAAACATGTGCTTCCTTTTTGCTTGCAGTTTGTAGGGTATGTATGGCATTTATTGATGTCTTGGTTGTGATCGTGGCTTTGAGATATAAACCGGCGCTGTGCACTCACAGCTGGGCTGCTACTGCAACAATCAATGTTTGCCATTAAAGTATAACTTTAAAAGTTTAATAAAATTACAAAAACAAAATAAAACATGGAAGTCCTAAAAATCGAATTGCAACCGATGAATCTGCATGTACTGTAGACCTATAGAGGGAACAGGACAGCATGGTTTTTTTTTTTACAAGTAGATAGTCGTGGCTGACAGGAACATGTACAGGTTTGATGAACTTGTGGATTTAGTGTTCAGGTAAGGAAGTCATGGACATTTCATGAAAAACATCAAGACAGCCCAAAGCCAAGTCAAAACTGTTCATCAACCCTGTGTGCATTCCTGTCTACTTGTAAAGCTGAAGAGAATCGTAAAAGACACGATGCCTGGTTTAGGAATCACTTTGTGTATATACACATATACACATATACACATACTGTATACACATATACACAAAAGCACCAACTTGTCAGATTTCAATGTGCTTGTGAGAGAACGGCGTGCAGCATGAAGTTTGAGATCCGTGTACACTCCTGATACTGTGACAGCCTCAAAGTGCAGGTCTTGACTTCACTGTAGCGTCAGGTTGGTAATGGTGACCACCAAGTGTAATATCAAGGGAAGGATCAAAATTAGAATGCAAAACATTTATTCACGTCCAAGCCTTTCTATCAGCGCAGCAGTCAACACAGAAATTGAAGCTGAGCTCTAGTTTTAAACAAATGATTCATTTGAGAATCGTCAGCACTGAAACGAAACCCAGCATGTAAAAATAACCTGCAAGGACCGTAAATAGACCATACAGGTAACACACTAGTGGATTTGGAAGCCTCTCATGATTTGTTTACTTGATTTTTAACCCTACTTGTTCCACTAGAGCAGGGTGATTGGACTAAGTGGGCTGGGCAGAATATTCCCTGTACTGTCCGAGTGTTTTTAAAATAAGATCTTGTTCAATATACTTGGATATACAGTGTAATGAGACATGATATTTGTTTGCCTGTAATCAAGTGACAGCTGTATAATTGAATGCCATATCCTTAGGATATACTCTTAAGAGAAGGTCAGCTGCTTTCAATTTGTCCTAGTGAAGAAAATACTTTTAGGTCAGTAGAAAGTAAGTGGGCATTATTATTTTTATTTATTTATTTATTTACTCTTCCATGCTGAGTCTGAGCAAGAATATCTGTTTAAACTTCTTGCAGCATGAATAATAAGGTCCAACTGCAGCCAGATAATGCTGTATTACTCAGTATCTGGTAAGGATTGCTTATCAATGTGCACTACAGAACAAGACTGATTCAGGTGCATTACTTACCTGAGCACATTAAGAGCTTGCTAGAACTGAGCACATTAAACGTGGTTATAATAAATACAATGACCTTAAGAGTGAGATATAAGGAAGTAATTCACTCCAGGTGTCCCACTGGGATTAATAAACTACGAGAGAGGCACAGTGCTTGGAGCAGCACATTAAAATGAAATAGCTTGGCCAATTGGCTCAGCGCTACTGTTCAGTGTTGCTGCTTATTCTGTGCTCTAATTGAAATAGAGAACTCTAATAAAAATAAAAAAAACTTGTAAACCTAGGATAGCATGTGGTTGCTGTGATGGTTTGTCACAACCTAACTCTCCCTCAATGATTTTTTAGAACAATATTGTTTATTCATTTTGGAATGTTAGTGTAAAGTGAGAGGGGCGACTGTCTGTTGAACATAAATTTAAGCTAGAAATGCACAGAACTTTTTATCATAAGAAGGTGTTACATGACAGAAGGGTGCCTTAAATAGTATTTGCAATACATGAATGCTACTATTTAGTGTCTAAGCTATTCCAAATTGTCTTTATGGTGGACCAGATAATGTTACCAAACCAGAAGTCAATCAGTCAGACACTGAATTTAGTAACAATTAAAAGGATGAAGTGATTTCTGACATTTGAAACCTGTATCAAAGAAACCATTTTCTGAAGTAAATTCTAGCATGGATTACCTTTATTGATGGGCACTGGGGGTCAATAGGTCAACATCAAGCTAGAAGCTTATAGATGACACAGAGAGGTCAAAGTGCCTAAAAAAAAAAAAAACCCTACACTAAAACACTATGTAACTGCAAGAATGAATGAAAGGTTCCCCTCCCTCTCTCCCTCTCCCTCTCTCCGTCTCTCTCTCTCTCTCTCTCTCTCTCTCTCTCTCTCTCTCTCTCTCTCTCTCTCTCTCTCTCTCTCTCTCTCTCCACTGCGTGTGGTAATTGGACTGTGGCAGGCACAGACAGGCCCCTCCATGGTTGCAGTCAGAGTGCACAGGGGAGCAGGGGGTCAGTTGGGTCTGCTCTTCCTCCATGTGGCACCCATCTGGAGTGGAGCAGGGGAGAGCTCCGTGCTTGGCAGCAGGCTGTCTCCAGCCAGTGTGCACCTGGGGACGCACTTCATTCCCTCTGATGTGGCCCACCAGGCCAGAACAACCATGCCAACTCTCCACAGGTCTGCTGTACCATCCGACATCATGTCAATAAACAGAAGTGTGGGGCTCGGCACAGAGGATGCTATTCATAATAAGTTCTTCATCAGTCGAAGGCGGGGGAGGGGTGATGTTTTATGTTCCTGATCACACTTTATCAATGTTAGCGCCAGGGCAGACAGGTTTGAGATGCAGGAGGAAAAGGTCTGTTGTCTTCTGGGGCTTTCTGACAACATGCAGATGTGTATTCAGTGTTTCAGTGAGTTTTTTCCTGCTGAAAGATGTTTTTAAAGCAATTCATTTCAACAAAGGATGTATTCATAGCACCTTTTAGCATGTTTGTAATTATAATGGATTGCATTATATTGCATTTACAGCAGTGACGTCTGGGGGCTGCTGGAGATCTCCAGGAAATTCTCTCTTGTAAAACACCATACATATTAATGTATCACTGTTATAGTGAGAGACTTTATGATGCTTTACAGATAATATACTTTAAACATTTATTTTAAGTGCAGTACAGTTTTCTTTCTTGTTTACAGTTTGCCCTTTCCTCAGTTGTGTGTTGGAGATCCCTATTCAGATTTGTTTACTGGAATTATTTTGTTAGCTCTGTGAACTTTAAGTAGGAAGACTTTTCTTGGTATGGTCTAAATGTTTTCACAGGCACAGTTTAAAAATCTATCGATTCCACTCCCCCCTCTCTCTAGCCATTTCATTTCAACACAAAGCTAGAAAACCTGCTGATCCAACAGGGATGCTTGAAGTGTTAATATGGGTTATGTAGTTAATTAGGCTTGTTCTTATTTGGCAGTATCATTTATCAATGCACCATGTCAATTTATTAAAGCACCATTAGGCAAAGTGACAAAGCAGAAGAACTGTGTGATTTATTACACTCTGTTACCCCAGCGCAAGCCAAGCTGTTTATCTGGTGACAAGCACGTTCTAATCAGCTGTGTTCTCTACATGCATATGTATACAGTTATTTTTGAGTAACTGCATTTTATTTTTTAAATCTCCTGGCACATCAGTTTCCAGCAGTGACATTTGCCTTTCTTTGCTATTGCTGACTCTTGCTGGAAATGCACTGGATCTGATTTGTGTGCCCGCAGGCCCTGTGTGGTGTCAGGTGTGCTCGAGCACTCGACCGACCTGTAATGGCTGTTGAGAACATCTGTAACATTAAAGGGAATATTTGTAGGTTTCAGTGTTCCCTTACTCAAAGTATTGCATTGCCTCTTGGCTGCAGTTTGAACATTAAAGCAGTATTGCATCACCCTGCTTTTGCAATGTAAACACATTTTCAGGCCCAGGATCAGTAAATAAATAATGAATCATTTTTTATATATACAAAATAATGACTGTAATCATTTTAATTGTTTTATCGTGTATGCATGAGCATCACCAATCATTTAGATCTCCTATCATTTGGATTTGTATTACTGATGCATGTGCCTTCTACGTACTGGCATGCCAGTAGTTGGTACTGGATTGACAGTGAGATATACAGTATATTAACAGTGACATGGAACTGACCACCAGCGGCGTTGTCCAGTAACAATCAGCATCCCTGGGCTTAATGGATCCAGACATTTCATCAAGAGTGAAGCCAAACTAGAACCTATTTGTTACTTGTTGTCGACACAGGCAGTCAAGACTGAGCCAGTTGGCAGTGACCCCTACCTCACAGTAATGTGTAGGGCAGGTTCGAACTTCATTTTCACTCCTCCTCAGTACTTTGTGGTGCAAGAGTTTGGCAGCATATTGGCGTGATGAAGTGTAATTTTGGCCGGACTCAGTTACATAAATTGACATTCATTCATCATTATTACAGTTGCTGAGAAGTCACATGTGTGTGGTTAATATTGCAAGCAAAACAGCTAATACAATTTCAACCACCAAATAATCATATGCACTATGGTGAATTCAACAGTGCAACTGTACATGTTCACTGGCTTCGCACTCACAGATCCCAAACTTACTTGAGCTCTAACTTGATAGTCATTTTTTGAAGGCCAATTCCTCAGGATTATTATTATTATTATTATTATTATTATTATTATTTCTATGAAATGACACCAAACTAGTTGTAGGTCTCATGTTTTCCTATATAAAAAACTCACATACTCAACAGTATAGTCATTCTTCTGTCCTTTAACAAAGAAGGAGAAAAGAAAAGCATCAAGAGTCTTACACACAAAATCTTTAAATGGGCGGAAATGCACTTTTTTTTAGGAGAGATTTATTTTTGTAGGAGAAACAAGAATAAACACACAGCAATCACAGTTAGGCTTCCTGTAGGTCAATCTGGCAAGCACAATTAAAATCTATTTTTCCCCCTTATATCCATACCTCGTCAAGCTGCAAACATGGACATTAAATGACACATGCCTTGTCTTGCGTACAAAGGGCCGCCACCTTTATAGCTCCACACTCTACTAAAGGATCAGACCTATTTTAACTAGTTGTTATAGAGCTAATACCTTATTACCTCATCTCATTGGCCATGATAATTCACTAACTGTTAAATTAAACAGCATTGTGCACAATGTTGCATGTGTGTGACAGAAATACAGTGATTCTTGGTGGTAAATCTCCCTCCCGACCTGTGAGGGCGCTAAGTAGCGAGAACAGAGTACCTTGGACGGGTTGGCCCGACAGTTCTTTCCCAGGGTTCAAGGGAAGTTGGCCAGCTAGAAAAGGGGCGGAACTCCGGTGCATTAACTCATCGACCCGGAAGGGAAATGATGTGGCAGTTGCGGATTGGAGGGGCGGCTGCACTCGTTTACCAAGAGGTCATGTGTGATGACATAAAAGGGGATGGAGAGACGCAATCTGTTCCTTCGCTTTGGTTTAATGATAGAACCCAGAAGGACCTTGTGACAGTCTGGCTCGCAGTGGTGATGTGTGATGACGTCACAGACCAGGAAGTAACTCAAACCAAAACAGTGGATGGGCGGGTGAAGCTGAACGCAATTGCGTTCAGCGTATTTAATAAACAAACAAAAGATTTAAACAAAACAACAAAACACAAAACAAAAGGGCACGAGGGCCAAACGAATCAACAAACAAACAAGTAAGTGTCGTGCTGGAGAATCCAGCACGTTTTAGCAATTGTTTTTTTAAATGTGACTCGCTCTCTTCGCTCCCCGTACTCTCCTCTGTACACCCACCACGAGTGCAGAGAGCTGCAGGTTTATATACTCTGGCCGAGGGATTAGCTAGTAGTTAATTATCTTATTATCCCTCGGCCAGAGTCTGCACGCGTTTGGTAAGGATGCATGACTGTCAGCTAGTTAAATAATCAGTAGCTGATCAGCCATGCATCCTCACGGGGGTTTTAAATATATAATAAAAGACGCGGCGCTTTTACCCGCGCCGCAAACAAAAATACAAATAATAATACATAGGGCGGGACACTCCGCCACAGACCTGTAAGAATACCTGTAATAACGTATCGTTTTTGTTACTAATTATTGTTTGGTATTAGTAGACGGCTAACACATTCCAGAGCTGTCGCCAAGGGCCAGCACAAAACCCGGAAACAGCACTGCACTATTGTCACGTATAAACCTGTATCACCCACCACGAGCACTACTGCACTCATCCAGGACTGGTGACCGTGTTAGTACATTGTGGGACAGATACGCGTGTTTACTATTTGGGACTGCAACCCTGTTATTATTTACCCTGTGCACTACACATTGTTATGTATTGCCAGGGATTATTATTTGGTCACCAGACCTGGAATTATAAAATAAAAGAAAGCACTTTTCAACTGGATTACAAGTCTCTGTCTGTTAATTACGCACCGCATCACTCCTGCAGCTGTACACTGCAAACCACTTTGTCACAGTGTGCCAGTATGTTTATTATATCATGTTGAAGAACACTTGTAAGTATAAGCAGCACACTTCTATCCAGTTATCAAGTCATTTTCTATAAATAACACTATCTGTGGAATAGTGATAGTTCTATGCTGTATGTGCAGTCATTTAGATTACATTATCTCTGTAGCCCCTTGTCTGTGGAACAGATTACACTTAGACGTTGTTAGCCTTTCCGTGTTCTTAGACTGATCCTCCAGTTTACTGAACGGAACCGTTCACAAAGAGATGTCACTGTTACGTCCTATACCCCTGAAAAGTGCGATGAAACACATTGGGGATGTGTGTTCAGTGGAATCAGGGTTGGAATACTGTCCTTTTCACAGCTACATTTGCTGGGGGCTGAGAGTCTTTCTATCCTTTTGGAGTTTGGAGGCCAACTAAGCATGCTATTTGTTCTAGAAGTTCGCATTGCAGTTCCCAGAATAATGGAACATTGTCATAAAAGACTAATTTATGAGGATCAAAGAGTGCTGGACAAGGGGTGCAGGGTAATCTCCTTTCTACTCACATACCTTTAATTGGTTCACTGTGATGGAATATCCTGTCTACAATAACATTGTTTACAGTGCTGTGAATAAGATTCAATTTTAAAGTGGGTATAGCAATGAAACTATTCCACAACTCTTTCCTGTTGTGTACTTGCTATTCTCTTCTTCTTCCCTTAATGACTGCCAGGATTTGACCACAAAGACACGGACTTAAGAAGTGAAAAATATAGGAGTGACACATTATAGATAATATGCACATCAAACTTCCAATACCGCAGGATAATCCAAGAGACATCTTAAATACTGTACAAAAAGAATCAATCTCTACGAATCCGTTTATCTTCCTTGACCTCATCTACAGGAGCCAGATGTATATGTAAAAGCCATGCTCCAAACAAGCCAGAACTCCCTCATACTTCGAGCAAATTGAAAACATGAATCTGTGTGATAAGTTACCAAGTAGGTTGTGCTGGACTGTGGTCAACTTTGGCATAATAAATCTGGGGGAATCCATTAGTTACTTAACTTGTTTGACGAGGACGAAGGCTAGACAGAACCCAACCATCCTTCCGTGACATCCTGTGTCTGCGCCCTTTAGTTGGAGAAGCCCTGAGGTGGAACTGCAGGAAATGGGACAGATGATTCTTGTAAAACAATGACAACAACTAAACTTTTCGGCTCTAATTTTCCTATTATCCCGTTTGGCCCTGTGTGTTTATTTGAAGAACTATAAGAACTGCCAGGTTTCTTGTCCTATGCAGTCAGTAGGGTTAGGCAGCGAATTTCCATTTGGAGTCCTGCATGGAGGGGAGTGGGATGGGGGGGATGGCTTGATGTACAGTAGGAGAAGGACTATGTTGAGCAGAATAAATCAGAGCCTGGGCTTGTGATTGGAGAAAGTAACTTAAAGTCCTTCAAGAACTGGAGGTATCTCGACCACAAAATGGAATAGGCTTGGGATCACATTATAGGCTTGGGATCACACATTATAAGACATCTCCCTAAGTGACACATTGTTAACCTTCAATACAGTCCAATAAAAATATAACATACCAAAGGAATTCTACTTTCATACAATAATACATTCTGTTCTCAAAATGACTAAAATGTAAAAAAATGAAGGACATGTCTGAGTCCCCTTGTTTTTTAGATTCAGATCAATTCTTGTTTTTAGGTGAACATCACGTACCTTAAGCATTGAAGTCACCAACGTCGTTCAAGGCTGTAACTGCCCATTGCTCAAAAGGAAATGCCTTTGGTGACTTCTCCATTTTTAATAACAGGGAGATCCTGGGATCACTGACTCCCACTGTTACCTTAAGCAAATCTCCTAATCTCCTTGTGCCACGATCCAAATTGCTTGTGTAAATGTGCTGAGAAGAACCCTACTGGAGAAAAAAAATCTATAGCAGAGATTATGCTGTGTAACCCAGCTGTCATCAGCCAACTTGGGGACCTCCTTTCCCTTCGTTCTTCACGTCCAGTATTTATTTTGTGGTCCTCCACATCCTCTATGTGGGACACTAATTCAGTTGTCTCCTTTAGCTCTGAGTGGTTCTCACGGATAGTGGGGCTTGTTATCGAGGAGAAACAGTGCTTTCAGGCTGATGTTCCCACAGTTACTGCACACACTCGCAATCCCTGCTCTTTCATCTCTTGCCAGTGAATACCAGCTTTTGTGCTCAGTCTGCTCTCAGGACTAATATGGTGCAGCTAGCAACTGTACAAGGTGAAGCTTTATTCGACTGACCACAGATGGTGATGGTACTCAATTTTCTTTCGATCATTTTCAGAAACATTTCTGGTGATCTATCAAAAAATACCTGGGTCTATTTTAATGATCTAAACAGAGACAATTGTCACTAAAGTTAGCATCACTAAAGACAATGACAATACAGGGAAGAGATTTGTACATTTTGGGGTACCAGTATTTATTTTCCACCACTGTTTAGATCACTAAAATAGACACCACAGAATGACATAAATTGAGGGTCTATGGATTACAACCGTTTAAACATCTAGTTATGTCTCTCTGTTACCTTACCCCACCTCCACCCCAAGTCATTCAAGCCTTTTTTTCAAACATATCGGGGAGAGAATTGGTGGTTAAGTAAGGAAACAGTTTCACATATAGACTTCTGACTGTTTATTCAAGTTGTGATGGAATTATTTTTGACTCCTAGATTTTAAGGAAACATAGCTTGAACCATAGGTCATAGATATCCATGATGTATGTCAGTGGATGTGGAACAACCAATAAATAGACTAGTGCATTGGTTTCTAAAAGGTCATTGTGCTCTACTGGGTGGGCCATGAAAGCAGCATCATCCCAGCAAAAACAGGCACTAATTATGCCATGTGAAAGAAACTAAGAAGCAGAAAGTGTAGGAAAACATGAAAAGAAATACAGGAGAAATGTGTCTGTCTTCAGGGACATGCTGTAGTTTAAAAAAGGCACCATTGTACTTTGTCTTGAGATGAAAGTTGGAGACCAGAAACTGTTGTTCTGCAAAAGCTCAGAGGCTTCGATAAGACAGCCCTGACATGTCTCAATGCCTCATTGAGCACACAGAGGATATTCCAGCAGCAAAGTGCAGGCGGCAACAGCTTTGAGAAGGATGAAGATTACATCAGACCCGGGGAATTCCTTAAGGAGGTACTCATAGAGGATCCCCTGCATTCAGAGAAAAAGACCACAATTATTCCATTAGTGGAGGTGAGACCCGAGTGAGTGGGGAAAGCACACATCTCATAACTCGGGAGAGACATATTCTGTCCAGTCTGGAACATTTAAAAGAGATCATCTGTAGTCTTTGGCAGAAGGTACATCTTCAGGGAAGAGTGAGGGTTGAAAATCGGGCAATAGATTGATTTACTCATTCAAAGGATTTAGTAGAAAAGACCCACTGAGCATGTGGATGTATCAGTGCAGCTGTACTTACATTTTAAAGGGAATTTCGGTCACATCCCAACTCTTTAAGATAGTGTTGTTGCATCTTCATTGTCCACAAAGAATCCAGATGATGGTTCCTCCAATTGAGTTATGCATCCTGACACTCTTTGTTACTGAAGTTATTGCTTCAGTTCCAGTCCAGAGGAGTAAGTGGCCCTTTTGGAGCCACCAACACCTCTTCTTATTGTTCCTTAGAGGCACCCTGGGTGGTATTGCAGCCATCGGGCATCAATATGGAGCATTGTGTGTGGACAGAGATGAAGGGTAACACACTGGGAAACAAAAACAAAAAGGGGTTTGGACACATGGAGAAGAGTCGCTTTTCCAGTTTCATAAAATGGCAAATGAAATACACAGTAATATTAAGGTGGACCTTCGATGGACAAGGAAAGAAATAGAATTTTTAGATACCATAGTAAAACTTGAAGAAGGTTCAATTGAGACTGACCTCTTCTGTAAACCTACTGACATGCACCAGTATTTACACATGTCCTCTGCACATCCGATACACACTAAAAGGGCAATCCTAAAGGGTCTAGGAATAAGAATACGAAAAATATGCTCTAAAGAAAGTGACTATGTAAAACAAAGAAATGTATTAAAAACAAATCTTAAAAAAAGAGGATACAAAGAAAGAATTATAGAGATGGAGTTAAGAAAAGTGGATAAACTAAAAAGAGATGATCTACTAGATTATAAAAATAGAGATAAAAAGGTCAAAAGAGTCCCATTAGTAATGACTTACTCTAAACTTTTGCCCAATATTTCTAAGATAGTTTGGAAACACTTGCGGATTCTACATAATTCAGAAAAATTTAAAAAAGTATTTCTTAAGGCCCCAGTTGTAGCATTCAAAAGAGAAGCTAATTTAGGTGATATTTTAGTTCACAGTAAACATAAAAGAATAATTGACAAAATAGGTTCTACGAACATGTGCACCAGTAAATGTAAAGTGTGTAAATACATAGACAAAAGTAAAAACATAATTAAACATAAGAACACCACATATCCACTAAAAACTAATACCTACTGTAAAAATAGCAATGTTGTTTATGGAATAGCCTGTGAAAAATGTGATGAAATCAAATATGTTGGAGAGACTGGAACTACTTTATATAAAAGAATTCAGAACCACCTTTCATTAATTAGAAATAAAAAAATGAGTGAACCAATAGTACAGCACTTCACCAGTCAGGGACATGACATAAATGATGTCAAGTTTGTAGTATTAGAACAGCTCAAATTAGACAATGCGACATATAGAAGAATAAAAGAAAGTAAATGGATAAATAGACTGAACACGATTATGCCAGTGGGACTCAACAGAAAAGAATGAACTAATTAACTTCAATAAATATATAACATTTAAATAAATAAACAAAATTCATTCAAAAGTTGTGCATGCTGATGCGCTGGGGAGGCCAAATCTAGACTGATCCTCAGAGCCAGCATTGCATGATATAATAAAAATATAAGTTTATATAAAGTAATGTTAATTAGAATTAATACAGATTCAAAGATAGAAGTAAAAATGATGTCACAATATATAGAACACCATTACATCATGTAAGAATAAATCATGGATTTGAATGTAAACAATAACAAATAGTTGTCATGCCGTCCAAAACCTATAAATACCTCCAATGTTTTGATTCAAACACAGGCTCCCTTGAGAAAGATATGTACAACATATCGAAACGTTGGGCAGCTGGCTCTTTGAGCTAATATATATATATATATATATATATATATATATATATATATATATATATATATATATATATATATAAAACAATCTTCCAGTTCTGTACAGCTCTTACAGTACGTAGTTATGTCTGGGTTGGTCCTTGACTTTGTGCGCACATTTGTACCTCAGTGGAAGCATTTGTAATGTTTGGATTGAGTGCAAAGACGCACAAACTTCAGTAGAGGTTTCCAAGAGATCCTAAAATGTACCACTTAGCATCCAAGTAGTACATTTTTAGTAAAGTGAATGATTACGGTGTATGGAAAAAAAACATATTCCTTTTCACATTATGTTTCCATGCAGTAATATTATTTTACAAATGATCAGAGTAAAATAGGTATAATGTTTTAATCATCTTTATTTGCTTGTGTGTGGGCAGCCTTGTTCCAGCAACTCATTACGCCTCTTATTTTTTGTTTTATCACAAGCTGTGATGCATTGCCTTTAATGGTGTGAGATTGACAAAAGCCTGAACTGTTTGTGCCACAGTAGTTGTATCCACATGCTGCTGCCTTCATTTGGCTGCAAGTCTTATTTTACTGTACCTGAAGTTGTTTGTTTGTGTTTATGGGTCAGGTCCCAAGCTCACGGCACCAGTTCCCTAGGTTATTGCTAAAGTGGTCTCTTGTGGAGGAACTCGTTCAAGATTTAGTTGCCTACAGCAATAAGGACCCTCAGCAGCGCTAGGTTCATTGATACATTTTTTTTTTGGTTCTTACTGTGAATACAATACACTGCTTGTATTGTACGAAAGAGAAGAACTGGGCTCTTTCGCAAACAATCTCCCCAATTCGTAAGGTGTTATGGTAAAGTCAAATAAAATATGTAGTAAAGCATAGTAAAAGAGCATCGTGAATCTCCTGCAATCGTGGCAAATGACTGATAAGCTTGTAGAATCATAGTAAAAAAACATCTTAAAGCACGTGATCATGCAACATTACCATGGTGGTCTTTTCAAGAGATGTTGCTTGTTGAATGCTTTTTAATTGATATTGGTGCTTGTGTTTGTTTTATTCGGGTAGCCCAGGTGTGTGCCTACGTGCTGGGAGTCCCTTTACAGAATGCCTCTGTGAAGATGAACTCGACTGTGTGCAGCCCAAACTCTCAGGCTACAGGGGGCAGCATGAGCACTGAGCTCAACTGCCTGTTAAGTGAACACAGAGGGAGCCCAACTGGAGTCCATTCTGCACTGAGCAGATACGTGCATAACATCTGAAAATGAATTTTCAGATGTTATTTACTTTAAACTGGTAACACAAGTATTATTTCACTTAAGATTACTTAAGATTATTTTGGCTGGTTAAATATATTAATATTCTTACCAATATTGGAAGTAGCAACACGAGTGCTGGTCCTCCTTTTTGGTCTGTTTGCTGGTATTTTATACTGCAATCTGGAAAGTAAGTAGACCTAAATATGTTTTTGCTTTTCAGTGGCGCTGTCTCAAAAGGCGAAACCCACACAATTTCACTTCCCAAACATTGAATTGAAAAACCTGACAGCAAAACACAAAAGGGTCAAGTTCTGGGATGCAGATTACAGCAGGAACTGAAATGAAATGGAGAGTAGATGTCTGCTAGGTCAGGACAGCCCCAGTTTCCCACCTGTATTAAAAGTGTGAATGGGTCACCTGGTTACATTATTTGCTATGTTTTGTTAACTTTGAATCATGTCTGTTTAACTGAATAGGTAACAGGGTAACGTTTATTACGCTTGTGAGGCATCGATTATCAGACTAATGGAAACATCCTACTACATCATACACTCAAGCACAAGTGGAGTTAGAGAAACTAAGGTCACTGTGGAAAGGGGTCTGCCCTTATACACAGCAAATTGATCATCACAAAGTCGTATTTCTGGATTTATTTCAGTCTGATAACACTGTAATATGTTGTGTGGAGCGATGATGCCCAGTTAGATGTCACTATATCCTTTCTGCTTTGTATACTTGAAGGTTCCTAAGCTAACATTTAAAGAATTTATGTGTCCACAGCAATGGCCTGGCCAAAATGTACCCTAGAAACTAGGAACAAGGAACCAGGAACCAGGGCATTTTGCAAACTCAAATTCCTTGTATGGATATCTGTACCCATGTATAAATACTGGAACTCATAAATCATGGACACCTGCCAGGTCTAGTAAATGTTTTTTGCAATGTTCTTCCTAAGGTCGCTACTCCAAGGGAAACTGTGCATCTCTTATTTAACCTGCCTCTTCAGCAAATGCCTTCTTTGGTCTGTGCAGGGAATCCAGAAATGGTGTAGGATTTTGATCGAGAGAATGAATCCGATTAAAGACGGAACGCAGTGGAAAGAGGTGGTGGCGAAGAGCATGGAAGCCAGGGTGAACCTGACAGGGCAGGACTGCTGAGTCTGCAGTCTTCATTGGGAAGACACAATATAGTTAGTCCAAGTATTTCGGTCAAAGGGCTTGTAGCAAACCAAAACCAAAAGTCGTAGGGTGATTAACATACGACTGAATTTCTTGTCTAGGCTGTTTAGATGGACTGGGACCTCCTACTGATCCACCAACACCATTATATAAACTGCAGCAGATTGGGCTCTGTGACAGCAATAACACAAAGAAGGTGACGCTAAAATCAGTGAAAAAGTGATTTAAAAAGCCCCTCCGACCTCAAAGTGCCAGTTAGGTTTGGCACAGGAACAAGAAATGGAAACTTGTGCTGTAGCCCACTAATAAGCCCCCAAATTATGCAATACAATGCCATTTTTATTGAGGTTGCATGAGCTGCTAAGCTCAGGAAATGAATGTGTAGATGACTAAACCCATTAAGTTTATTAACAGGTTGCATTTTACTGCTATTTAATGGTAGAGCCCTATTGTGAACAGTGGGTGTCAACACATTGATCTACTAAAAATGGATCCTACTAGCGGGAGCTGGTATGAGGTTCTGGGTTTGTTTTTTGGTATTTTGTTTTATCCACGCTAATTCATGGCCTATTGCTGCTGGGAAGCTTATGAAAATGTAGAGCTTGTTGTATTATAAATTATGTGATTGTGTGTGTGTGTGTATGTATGTATGTATGTATGTATGTATGTATGTATATATATATATATATATATATATATATATATATATACAGTGCCTATAGAAAGTCTACACCTCCTTTCAAAATGTTCACCTTTTCTTGCCTTATAGCCTGGAATTAAAATGCATTAAAATAGTTTTTTTTCCATTTATCTACACATCCTACCCCACAACTTCCAAGTGAAAAATATATTTTAGAAATGTGTAGAAAATTAATTAAAAATAAAAACTAAAATAGCTTGGTTGGATAAGTGTCCACCACCCTTCTAATAGCAATCCTAAATTAGCTCAGGTGTGACCAATTGCCTTCAAAATCACACACCAAGTTAAGTGGCCTCCACCTGTGTTAAATTGTAGTGATTCACATGATTTCAGGATAAATTCAGCAGTTCCTGTAGGTTCTCTCTGCTGGGTAGTGCATTTTAAAGCAAAGACTCAACCATGAGCACCAAGGAGCTTTCAAAAGAACTCCAGGACAAAGTTGTTGAAAGGCACAGATCAGGGGAGGGGTATAAAAAAATATCAAAGGCCTTGAATATCCCTTGGAGCACGGTCAAGACGATTATTAAGAAGTGGAAGGTGTATGGCACCACCAAGACCCTGCCTAGATCAGGCCGTCCCTCCAAACTGGATGACCGAGCAAGAAGGAGACTGATCTACAGGCTACAGACTTTTATGGCCAACACTGGTGAAAGTGTGCATGTGACAACAATATCCCAAGCACTTCACAAATCTGGCCTGTATGGTAGGGTGGCAAGAAGGAAGCCATTACTCAATAAAGCCCACCTTGAATCCTGTTTGAAGTATGCAAAAAAACACTGCAGCTTCTGCAGCCATGTGGCAAAAAGTTTTGTGGTCTGACAAAACTAAAATGGAACTTTTTGGCCTAAATGCAAAGCGTCATGTTTGGCGCAAACCCAACACATCGCATCATCCAAAGAACACCATCCCTACTGTGAAGCATGGTGGTGGCAGCATCATGTTATGGAGATGTTTCTCATTGGCAGGGACTGAGGCACTTGTCAGGGTAGAAGGGGAAATGAATGGAGCAAAGTACAGAGAAGTCCTTGAGCAAAACCTGCTGCTCTCTGCAAGAAAGCTGAAACTGGGACGGAAGTTCAACTTTCAGCATGACAACGACCCAAAGCACACAGCCAAAGCTACACTGGAGTGGCTAAGGAACAAAAAGGTAAATGTCTTTGAGTGGCCCAGTCAGAGCCCCGACCTAAATCCAGTCGAAAATTTGTGGCATGACTTGATGATTGCTGTCCATAAATGCTCCCCAAGGAACTTGACAGAGCTTGAACAGTTTTGTAAAGAAGAATGGTCAAATATTGCCAAATCTAGGTGTGCAAAGTTGGTAGAGACCTATACCAACAGACTCACAGCTGTAATTGCTGCCAAATGTGCTTCCACCAAGTATAAACTCAGGGGGGTGGAGACTTATCCAATTATGATCTTTCAGTTTTGTATTATTAATATATAATTTTTTTCTCAATAAAAACTTTTTTTCCCCTTAACAGTTTGGAGTATGGTGTGTAGAAAAGTGGAAATAAATCCTCATTTAAATGCATGAAACTCTGAGGCACTGACACAACAAAATGTGAAAAAAGTTCAAGGGGGTGTAGACTTTCTATAGGCACTGTATATATATATATATATATATATATATATATATATATATATATATATATACACAGATGAACCTGTTTTATATCACCTCGCTTAATCATACCGTTTATTATCATGATTTTTGAAAAACGACTCCCCATGCACCATATGTTATTTGAGAAATTACCCCTCTCAATATAATCTCACAAACCTGCTGCTTCATTTTGTGCAGCCTGTCAAATGCTGCGTGGCCAGGCATTACTAAGTAACCACAGGATATAATTAATTTCCAACGCAACTAACAACCAATAATCATCTCGTCTGATAAACTGACATTTTGTGCAGCCTGTCAAATGCTGCATGGGCGGTCTTAACGGGATACAGTTCGGTTACAAAACACCAATGTCACCACATTTTTCTTTTTTAACACAATCAGTCTTATTCACAAAAAACCCCACCAAGTGCAACGCCTAATTGATAACTCTCATCATTTGACAATTCATGCCTTTTTTAGAGAATGACACAAACTGTTTCATTCCAGTTAGTGATACAATACGTATTTGTCCTATAGTAAACTATATGCATTTGTTTAAATGTAAAGATCAACTGAATGTACAGTATTAAAACACTGCTCTTTAATTCACTGTTAGTTTTCTTTCTTTTTTTTCTCGCACGCATAATGTGCTGTCATAGGCAAACATGAAGCTCGGTTTATATCATGACCCGCTTTATATCACGAATTATGCCTGCACGGTAATCATGATATAAAGCGGGTTCAGCTGTATGTGTGTGTGTGTGTGTGTGTGTGTGTGTTTGTGTATATATATACATACACTATTAAAGTGCTTTTCATATAAATATAATTTAAAATGAAACACAAATGTAATAGATTTAATAGCTTTAGCAGCAATAGGCCATGAATCAGTGTGGATAAAACAAAAAACAAACCCAGGATCTCTTTTACTGCAGAAACATCCCATAACTTCTAACACACAGGAATTCCGAGATAAAACTACGATCAACTTCACTTTCGGCTAAAGCCTTCATCAGCCTAATGGGACTGGAACAAACTGTGAGTGCTTGAGGAAGAAAAGCCTGAAACACAATCACTGACAGTGAAAGCCGTGTTATCCCCAGTAAAGTGGGCTCCCTTGAGTTCCAGCCATTAAGGCTGCATGAGCTCCACAGGCTGGAGAGTTGTAATCAACATTCTGAAGCAGGAAGGCTCTTGAGCAAGGTCCACTCACTGAGGGATGACAGAAGTGAAAGTGATGGGAAACGCTGTGGTCAGTAGTTAGGCAGCCACAGTCTACATGGACACCCACATAGACGCATTTAAACCACTGACCGTCAGGTGTTCTTCAATGTGGTGACCAGAAACTTTTCACATGGGTTTCAGTTGGCCTCATTCTATGCTATGGGATCGTTTAAACTGATTAAGCAAGGCATTTCAATAAATTAAAATTGTTGTTGTTGTTATTTTTTTTTAAAGAATAATTTTGGCTGATATGCAGGGTAGCACGGTGTCCAAACAGAGAAGGATATTAATAATATATAATAACACTTGAAAAATACCACCAGGCCAAGCAACTATGAGTTGAAGTACAATAGCAAATAATACTGTATTTCTGAGTAAGAGAACCGACTCAAAATAGTGATTTACCTGCCCACTACTGCAGCTGTTTCTTGTTAGATTCATATATATTTTTAATTCCTTTTAGACACCTAAATTCAACTACAGTATTTCACACAATTTGCATATGGAATGCATCAGGAGAGTAGACTATTCAATAAAATGTAATGTTTCTTAAGAAAGACTGGGACAGGGGTAAGGAGAGGTAACTTAAGCCATTGAATGGGACGGGCTTGTTGGCCCTATTGACCTTCTCCTGTTCTTGAATGTCTTCTGTTCTTTTGTAATGTCCTTAAATGAACTACATACTGATCCCTGATGCGCTTGTATCTGGCTGGTATGTTTGCTCCAGTGCCCCACTGGGAATCACTAGTACAGTTCCTCCTCTGCCTCTTCAGTATCTGTCAGGTGTCATGCTGAGCCAGTGCTAGCAGTGTGGCTCTTCCATCGAGATCTTCCAGTCCGTGGCAGGCATGCTAATCTTGGATGGGGTTGATACTGAGCAGCTCTGAAAGCATTTCAAACCCACTTTCATTTATTTCTGAAAGTTTTTTTATTGATTTTATGTACAGTAGCTTTGTTGTTCCTTTACTAAATTGTATTGTTTTAGTATTATTTTTGTTTTCATACATACTAGATACTTGCTATGTCAATGGAAGTTTCATAGTTTGATAACACTTTTTTGTTCTGGGGATTTTTTTCCTGCTTATGCATTAGCAAAAAATGTCAGCATCAATATTGACATTCAAAATTATGGTTCTTGCTTGGTTGAGCAAATGAGGGTTATACCTTAAGGAGCCAGTGTCCTTTAATAATCTCAAGTAACTTTGCATGTACATTTGCAACACAAGGTTATGCAATACAAGTGACTATATATGTACATGTAGGTCTGCCTGTATGTCTGTATAATTTTAACCTATATCTTCAGAGCCAACATGCAATGCATATTATTTACCTACATATTGTGGTAAATAAATGAGTCAAGTGTATAGTGACTTACTATACACATGCATTGTTTGACCTGAGGCTTGGTCACGTTAATGAAGCCATTCCTTTGATAACATTTTAAATGGACTGTGACAGGTAGAACCCTGTTGCTGGTTCTTGCGCGGATGTGTGCAGCTGGGACGCATAACAGGAGACATGTTGCTAGGCAACCAATTGAGCAGGTGGGCTCGCCTGTCGCGGAGCTGAACGTGAGGTCTGGATTGGCTGGGGGGCATGCCCAGGGAGGCTGTGCTGAGCTGATCGGGAGGTCTGGATTGGCTTGGGGGCGTGCCCGGGGAGGCTGTGCTGAGCTGATCGGGAGGTCTGGATTGGCTGGGGGGGAGCGTGCCCGGGGAGGCTGCGTGCAGCTCAAAAGGTGTCTGCGCCATAGCTCGAGGCGATTGCACCGCCATGCTACACAGACGGGCGCTTTGTTTACTTCCAGGAGGAGAGCGTCCGCGCCGCAGGATAACTACTACGGAACCCTTAAATTGCAAGACGGTGCCTGTGTAGGTTCTGCCAGAACCGTCTCAACGACCTGGAGTCTGGGAGGCCGGGACTTCGGGAGCAACAGCAGTAGGTTAGTTTAGGGTGTTGATACCAACCAGTATAAAGAGGGTAATGTAGTGTAGTAGGTTCCTGGAGTGGGATGTCTCGTTTAGTGAGACTAGCGCTCGCCTTGTGTGGCAAACCTTTATTTTTAGCTTTGTTTTGTTTTTGTTTTCTTTATTAAATCTTTATTACATGGAGATTAGTGATACTATCACACCAGAGCAGGAAACAGTCGACTAATTAAGAAACGCTTCCAACACCAAAGTAATGCATTGTAATCGCATACATTTTCTACATGAGATAAAACGTACAGGCCAGACATCTGAAAATGATTATTGTGGGTCTTTACCCAGCCACAAGGTTTGGATTAAGCAAATAATTCTACTTCCATCTGAACTGTCCAAAACATCCGAAAGATCAGAATGACTCTGTTTCTTGGAAGCCGTTCCAGTAAGTTCCATAGAATCGTACTGCGTCAGGAAGGTAATAGGAAAGTGACTCTGCCATATGGGATCTTTGCATGTACTGAGACAATTTCGGTTCTGTCAAGTTTATTACTGACCGCTATAACCTTGCTACCTGCTGACTGTGACAGGACTTCAAGAGTAAGTAGCAGGGTTCCGAAAAATATAGCGTTCCACGTCCCCACGTGTTGCTACAACTGTTTAAATAACGTACCTGTAGTTTTTCTTTTCATTATTAAAATCCTGACAACTTTTTACACTTATAACTTTAAAGTCTGTTTCAAAGCTCTTTTCAAAATGTCTGCTGTAGTACGCTGATAGTGTAAGGATTAATGCCCATATTGTCAGAGAGGTAACATAGCTATAACGATCCATGATGTGGTACAGAACAGAAAAGCCAGAGCACTTTTTTTTAATTTTTATTTTATTTTGTCGCTCGTCCTGCAGTGATTTAGAGGACAGATCTCAACCCCCAGTGCACTAGAGTGGCCATTTTGAAAAGAGCTCTGAAACAGACTTTAAACTTTTATAAGTGTAAAAAGTTGTCAGGATGTTAACAATAAAAAGAAAAATGACAGGTACATTATTTAAACAGTTGTAGCAACACGTGGGGACGTGTAACGCTATATTTTTCGGAACCCCGCTACTTACTCTTTAATGCTTTAAATGGTTATTATTTCAAGTCGGGACATGTGTTGGGAGAGTAAAAGAGGCTGTCCTAACGTGTGACTCAGATAGTGTGCATTCATGGCTCAATGAACAGTTTGTTAAAAATGTTATATCACTGGAATTGTTTTTTTTTTTCTGAGAATCAGAAAGTATTCTATATTTGTACGAGGAAGAAAATCTGCATTGTACATTTCAAATTAGTGACCACCATATATGGCTGGGGTGCATTGACAAAGAGGAGATCGTTTTCCTTATTTTGATGTAGCCTTCCACGTTACAAAGTAAAAAGGCAACGTAATCCGATCTGATGCACACTTTAAAAAGCAGAAAAGGGTAAAGTCCTTTGACAAATGTTATGACGAAGTCTTTATCGGTATCTTCAATGACTTGTAGTGAAAATGTTTGTCCAGTAATTTTACTAGTTTCCTTTAATTGTCACTTCAATTAGAATTTTAATGAAACCTTTCTTTGGTACGCTGATATCAATTTCATTGACTGTATTTCTCGGTGATACTGCAAAATATACATAGCATCAGTTCTGATGGAGCACTTGCTGTATGCTATCGTTAATCTCCAAGATATCTTTAAAAAAGATTTGGGGAGATTTTTAAAAAGAACTGTGGTAAATTACACTGTGTTTAAAGTATCACATTTCTTTTACTGTGCAATATTTTTCAAGGTATATTGCAGTAAACATGTATTCCACTTCTAAAAATAAATAAATAATGAATGAATGCATCATAATAATAAAAATGAATAATTCATACGTTTCATTAAAATGCCATTTTTATGTCATTGGTAAGGACTCTGGAGACGTGTCAGAGTGCGGTCGTGAATTCCTCAGCTGTGAGCAGTCTCTGGATTGACAGGGGTACCCATTAAGATGCCGGAGGGATTTGTGCACAGCCTTGTCAGTCATTGATTTGACATTCTCTTGCTGCCCCCTGCAGGGTCTGCCCTGAACCCCAGCCTGGCGATGTCCCTCAGTGTAATTCCTGCAGGGTGGCAGTGACGGAAGCAGAGCTAGATGTGCTCTCGGGGAAGTGTCAGGTCAGCCGCGTGGACATCCTCTTTGACTGCAGGGAAAAGTAGGAACAGAAGGGGAGCTCACTCATGCCACTGTACTGTCCTTCTTTCTAAAGCTGTGCAATGGCTCGGCATCTAAGCCCAGTGAATTAAGAGAAAAGGCAAAGGCTGTACGTGAAGCTCTAACCTCATGGTTGAAGGACGTGAGTAAAGATAATTGGAAAAGTAATTCTCCAGTCCTAATCACTGGACTTTTTAAATCCTTCTTGCATACAGTGTTTGAGCGCATACCTATATTACAGCTTTGGAGAATCTGTAGAGGCTGTTTTTTAAGGGCAGTGTCTACAGTAAACCCTGATTGTAATGAAGAATACTGATAAATTGCTGAAACATCACTTACTAATTTTACCTTGCAATATCTATAAGCTCATAGTTTGTTTTCTACTTGTCACCCAGGGATTGGGGAAGCAAACTGCTGTCAGAGCGAAGGAGATGCACAATTTAAATAAAGGCCCATTCTCCACGAAATTGACATGCAGAATAGAAAGGACTTGATGACTGTTGGTCTTTAGAGGTTGTAGTTTCTTTAAAACAGCTGTGAAAAGGGCTAACGTACAGTAACACAATGGTAAAGCATCTGAATTACAACCAACAGCCTTGGGTCCAGTCCCTAACTGCAGGTCACATATTCCATTCAGGCAACTAGAAGCACATTTAGTGCCTGAAGGAAAGTCCTGCCTGCTTAGTGGTACAAGAGCACGATCAAAGGGAAGCTCCAAACACCTAAATGTCGAGGCACACCTGCCTCTGCCTGGTTCATAACTGTGATTGGGAGGAAGAGTCCTTTGTAAAGGCACTTTAAGAATATCAATTGTTTATTTATTTTAAAATATTATGTGGCAACAAGTTTGTGCGTAAATATTAGTTTATAATTTCTGAAAGACATTAATATGCATGGAGTAGTTAGTATGGCTTTACACACATACATACCGTTTTATAAACTTTTGATGCAAGCTGTCATCTGAATTTGGGGGAATATGGATATGGGATTGTGATAGAGAAAGGATCTATGTTGTAAATCTCCCTCCCAACCAGAAAGGGCGCTGTGTAAGGGTGAGGGTATGCTGCCTCCCAGATGGACCATCTTGATGGTAGGTGGAAACTGGAAGGTAACCATATTAGGAGGAGCGCGTAGTTGCAAGTACTCAACGACTCCATTGCAGTCATCTGCGGGGTGGCCCTCATTGGAGAAACCATGGCGATGGGTTGATTGCAGGGAGGAGTTTGCTGGGTACAAAGGGGAAGCAGCTACGTCAGCACAGTTTCGTGCACGGAGGATTGTGGTTTAGGAGTGTCTTTCTTTTTGTTATTGATTATTATTTTTATTATTATTAATGTTACAACAATAAATCACAGACATTTTTGGGAGAATCTGGTTTGGACATTGTATTTATTGCACCACGTCACTTGCATCCTGTCACAAGGATATAGTATTTCCTTTTTAATATATTGATGCACACAATGTGTTCAATCACATTAACCTGTTGAAGATTGGTATGCTGTGATTTTTCTTGTTGTGGTTTGGGTTTGATGTGCTTTGTGTTCTGAGCTGTATAAACAGTGGCTCTGTGAGAATATAAACAGCTCCATTTCGTCTCTGCAGAGGATGCAGATTTTGCTTGCTCAGTACACGGCCACACGTTAATCAATCCCAGCTGTCTCTTGGCTCGTCATTTTTAATATATTAATAGTATTAGGTGGCCGAGGGGCTAACGCTGCACTCATACTTACAAAGAGGCAAAGGGGGCTTCTTTCTTTCTTTCTTTCTTTCTTTCTTTCTTTCTTTCTTTCTTTCTTTACATATAATATTTCATTTAGCTCTAAATAAACTTTTAACAGATATGTGGAATCAGATGGATGGTTCCTGCTGGCAATTAAGACAATTCGAGCCATCTGGTCCTGAGTTAGCTCCTTCAATGCCATTTCAACTGGCAGAAGTGGAAATAAAACAAAGAAAAAACACCATCCCACTGTGTGAAACAACAAGATTTGAAATTCCATTTCCCCTTCTAAAGGTTTCCCATAGTGAAAGCGTTGAAAACGTAATGAAGCATAGTGAGAGCATGGGGAAGCATAAGTAAGCATTACAAATTTAGTAAATTGACACAACAGAGAGGAACAACTATAATGAAATACCAATAATAATAATAATGTTCTGAAACCTTTTTACTGACATGTTATTGAAAGTGGTCTTAGGGTTAAACCAATGGAATAAGACAAGATGCTGTGTGTAAATCTCAGTCTATCCACTGATACCTATATCTTCTTAATGCCTCAACCCCTCCCTGCTTTCCAATAGCATCATCATTTGAAGATGATATTTACCTGTGCTAGGTAAATTATTTATTTGTAAGTCGAAACATTAATGTTATGAATTGTACATCAATGGCTGGAAAACTTGCAAGCTAATTGGCTAAACAAATGGTCAACAATGCCGGATAACCTGCCTGAGAAAGTGAAATTAATATCCACATGTTACAGTAAGAACAGAGTAAAAGATTACTATACCTTCATATGTTCAGTTGTTGCTGTTAAGTATTTCCCTGTGTACAGTACAGCAAAATTCAGATTTTATATAGTTCAGATAGTCCTAATGCCAGTAAGTCCCGAATCACTGTTTGCTGAAAACATTTGAGCTCACGGGTGTAATAAATAAATAAGCATTGGCAACACAAGCCTAAAATTGATAAAACAGTACTGTCACAGTCACCACCTTCATGATTCTTCCATCCGAATTAGTGAAAAACAAGTCTGAGTGTGAAATCAACTACAGATGTCGGGTTATCACAGTTTTAACAATGTTTATATATGCTAGCTCGTTGGATATGTTTTGTTGCATCCCGTCACATGTACAAGTGAAATAAAGACGAGGCAGAAAAGTCTCCTATCAAGAATGATCTCCTGTCCATATCGGTTCTTTCTTTCTACGATATGTATGATTCATTGCTAATACAATACAGGCTATATTGTATTAGCTCAATACATTAATCATTTTAAATTGATACTTCAAGTTACACTTCCTCTTTGGAAGATTAGTATGTTACTGTCATAGGAGTTAAAAGGAATTGAAAAGGAATACAAACAATTGGGACAAGAGAATTTTAGTTTTTTTGTTCTAGTCTGGAGGTGGTTTTAAATACGGGGTTTAGCATTCATGGGATTGTAAATCATTTTTTGAATCAGTGCCTGAAGAAATAAGGCCCTATAAAGATCCCTTACAAAAGTTTACAATAGTAAAAGCATAACAAAGAGTAAGCACGATAAAGCATAGCATTGTGAAGCCCAAAGAAATGATAAAGCAGATTAAAAAATATGACAAAACATGGCAAACAATAGTGAATGCATAGTATAACCATGGGGAAAGCATGGGGACGTGCAGAATTACTGTGGTAAACTTTTATACGGATGCTACAGACGCTTAATTTGTTTATTAATTCTACACATTTTGAGCTCCAGTCGGTCACCTTGTCTTTAAATGGTTAAAGAATTGTGCTAAGGATTGTGCTAATCATTTTAATTCATTTACATTAAGGATGTTGCTGATGATCTGTTTTGTGCAACAAAAATCACCAAAAAGATAAACTTGTAGACAATATATTTTCCTCATATTCTCATGCTTCCAAGGGATAGACTGTGTGATCAGTGGAGAGCGGTGATCTCTGCTCTACGGCGCCTGCATTGCTGTGGGATCGCTGGCTCTGTAGTGAGTTTGGGGACTCAAGTCTTCTGGCTTTCCAGTCAGAATATGGTTTGGGGGAATGTTGTTCATCTTCTCTTTTGAGTATGTGTAGGAAGGCCTGAGGGACCGAGAGGGCTTGTGTTGAACCCAGGGATAAGCATCCTTCTTAAAACACTGCAGGGTGAAAAGGACCTACCATCTATCCTCCCATTATCCAGCCACGATCAGACAAGCCTGATGCACCAGATGAAACAAGTCAAACCAATCAAAACCTCCCCTGACCAAGGAATAAATATTGATAGAAACATATACTGCCTATGAAACCCCAAGCCCTTGTTAACAAACCCCTCTCGTCTGAATCTCTTTCCCTTTCAGTAATTGGAGGAGGACGGGGGAGGGGGAGTGAGGTGCAGACCACACTTTCATGTATGAAACCCCAAGCCCTTGTTAACAAACCCCTCTCATCTGAATCTCTTTCCCTTTCAGTAATTGGAGGGAGGGGGTAGGGTGCCGACCACACTTTCATGTATGAAACCCCAAGCCCTTGTTAACAAACCCCTCTCATCTGAGCGCACTTGCATGTGCTAAAAGATTGTATCCACAGCAGGACTCAAACCCAAACAGATTCAGAGAGCTTTCGATTGCTGTACTGTATTTTGGAAAAGACCATTTAAAAAAAAAAATGTAATAGGAAATGTCAATAAGCTATTGCTGAAGTAATATTGTTTGTGTGAAGTCTGTAGTTCTCTCTTTAATAATAGTTCAACTATATTCCAACAAGTAACATACAGAATATTACACGGTGATTAGAAAGTTTACCATATCAATCATCCTGTACTTCATTATTAGAACAAACTGTACCTATGTTTTATATTTGAAATACAAAAAACTCAAATGCACTGCACTGTCCTCCAACAAGTATTGGATCAGCATTGTGACACAGGGTGAATATGGAGGGTGGTGTAAATACAGTGTGTGTGCAATAATACAGTTAGACTAACTCAACATGTTAAAATACTGAAATACTGTGTGGATACTGGCTTGGTCAAGATGCATATCCTGTAGTTCATTGGTATGCCTGGATAGCATTGTACACAATGCACGCTTTAGTTCAGCAGTGTGGAGTAGTGGTTAGGGCTCTGGACTCTTGACTGGAGGGTTGTGGGTTCAATCCCCAGTGGGGGACACTGCTGCTGTACCCTTGAGCAAGGTACTTTACCTAGATTGCTCCAGTAAAAACCCAACTGTATAAATGGGTAATTGTATGTAAAAAAAAAATAATGTAATTGTATGTAAAAATAATGTGACAATTGTAAGTCGCCCTGGATAAGGGTGTCTGCTAAGAAATAAATAATAATAATAATAATAATAGTTAACAAGGAATACCAGATGTGAAATATATGACAGATAAAATTGCATGCTGTATATCTTTAAAAGCAGGTGCAGGCTGCAACGTCTAATCTTAATAGGTCAAGGTCATTTAGGAGATGAGTAAGCAAAGCACTGTCTGCTACAAACTAGAAGTGGCCTTGGGAAATTTCTCAATCTCATTGATAGAATAGTTGGATACTGTGATAGGCGAGGGCAGCTAGACACGCCACACTACTTGTATTTAACTGAGATTCTCAGGGCTTAAACATAACAGGGGCCATTTCAGCGCTGAGTTCTAAGGGCAAGTTCACACTAAACACTACACTATGTTGGGCAATGTTATGTGATGCCTCACTGTATTTGAAATGATTTGATACGATTTATTTTGGTTAATTCAGTCCAGTCTGGGTCCAGCATTTAAGGAAGAGTGATAAGTGTCTAGAACTCTTTTCCCTCTGGACACTTATCACTCTTCCTTAAATGCACTTTACTTGCTCTTATCTGCTCCCTATTTTACTGCATTTAATCCTGTACTTAAGAGTACTGTAATCTGTCAAGTGTCATTCAATCTGTAGTATTTTGTATTTAATTATATCCTGATGTAACTATCACTGACGCTGTTATCTGCTCTGTTATTGAATCGTATTTTGTCATATACTTGTACTTGCTAGAACCAAAGTCATTGTATTTTATCTTGCTCTTAATTGTATTAATACTTGTACTGTGATTCTTGGAATTTATTTTTGTTTACGACTGTAAGTCGCCCTGGATAAGGACGTCTGCTAAGAAATAAATAATAATAATAATAAATAATAATACACTGCTTTAAAACAAAAAGTGAGATAAAAGCAATCCATCTTTGAGCAGAATAGATACATGAATCACTTGAAGAGCTCCTCGTATTGAAGAGTGTGTGTATTCCAGGAACTAAACTGATAGTGAGTTGGGGTTTGAAGTCATTCAGTATGATAATATTAATGTATTTAATTTCAGGCACACAATAAAGCACACATATGTGTTGAGCAGAAAAACAGAAGGTGCAGTTTTTCTTTCTTTTTTTTTTTTTTAAACCACAATCTTAACTGGAACGTGCAGCTCAGCCTAGCGGGTATGAATGGAACCCCCAATTCCTGATCCTCCTACACTGGGGTCAGAAGATGGAAGTTCTTGTTCACCAAGCTTTTAAATGGATTAAAACAGTTTATATCTTGTTCTCTTGTGCAAGGAAGAGGAAATCTCCATGTCGGTGCCAAAAATGGATTCCCCATAGAGACGGGTCTGTTTCAGCAAGCCTTCACTGCGTACAACACTTTGTTTTCAGATTGCCTCACACTGCCAGGAACATCTGTTTTCCATAAGCTACAAGAAGATTGTTCCTGAGAAGTTGTTGCTCTTGTTCCCTCTACTTCTTTTCTGTCCACATCACTTGTTAATGACTTGGACACAGGGTACAAGTGAAGTGCAGTTTCATACCCTCAAGGTATTATCAACAGCAGGCAATAAGTTGAAATGTGAACTTGAGGTACCTCACAGGCGACTTTACAAATCAAGAAGCCGGCGCTGACAAGTAATGGCTGAGTTCAAACCATGAGCTGCTTGGTCCTGTGTCAGATGGCTGTGTTTTAAAGGATACTTTATATCAACCCATTATATCGCATAATAATATCCTATTATGTGCGATCTGTATGATGCTCAAGGCTTATTTTAGTAAAGTGACGTGGGGAAGAATTTTGACGTTACTCTGTGCTATAAAACCCATAGGTGATGTACAGTATTGTGCATTGATTTTCAGTAGCAATTATTACTAGAATAGTTAGTAAGTATTGCAAATTATGATCTAAGCAGAAACAGCAATGGAGAATCATACCGAACTGTGGCAATGCGCCCCGCCCCTGTGTGCATTTATGTGTTGTATGTTGCGTGTGTAAATGTTGGTGTATAGATTGGTACACGGGATATAAACGGGTCTGTGTTTCACGTGTATTTAAAGTGTAGATTTGTATTTAGGCACGAGGAGAGCACAAATCACTTCACGTGCTGGTTAAATGTAATATGTGAGCACGGGGTTGCACAGAATTAATTCACGTGCTGGGATTCAAGTGAATAATTAATTAGTAATTGAATCCCAGCACAACAGTATAAATAGGCACATTTTCATGCACTCAGGGTTGGGTGTTCGGAAGAGGAGAACGGGTGAGAGAGAGAGAGGAGAGTTAAAATCATTAGAAAGATAGTAAAGATAAGTGTTTGTTCTCACCGTGTTTGTTTGTCTCCGTGCACCGTTTGTTAAGTGTCAGTCGTTTTGTCTGTCTTTATTTTGGCGTCAAGTGCCGTGTCCAGTGTTTTTGTCTGTTTACAACCCTTTTATTTGTTAATAAACGCTGAGTGCAGCCATTGCACTCAGCTCATCACAACCACTGTCTCTGTATTCCTTCCTGCTTCCGGTCTGACGCCACCCACTCTGGCCGTCTTTGTGACACGTGGTGTCATCGTGGGGTAATAGCGTCTCCAAGCGTCAGACCAGGAGAGGGGGTTTTGTGAAAAAAAAAAAAAAAAAAAAATAGTAAAGCGAGGATGGGAAGAAAGAGCTGCAGGAAGCAGCAGAAGCAGCAGCAGCAACAACAACAGCTGCAGCCCTCATCCTGCATGCCGGGCTGGGAGGAGGACAGCCACAACGGGGCAGTAGCCACCCCTCTACCCCCACTGCCACCGGGTTCCCCACCGTCCCGGGAAATATGGGACTGGCTGGTGCACCCCGAGGGGAACTTCGCCAGTGACCTCCCCATGGTTATTCACGCACTGCAGATGCGAGATGGGAAACGATGGGAGGACTGGGAGCAACAGCACAACCCGGCATCCGTTCGTGACCTCACCATTGTGGTGCTGGGTTACCTAGCTGCAGACATGGGAGGGATGCCTTCCAGTGAGCAAGAGGGAGAGGAGCAGTCGCTGCCCTCTCCAGTACCTGAGCGGGAGGAGCCTGAGCGTCCACAGCCCGAGTGGGAGGAGCCTGAGCGTCCACAGCCCGAGTGGGAGGAGCCTGAGCGTCCACAGCCCGAGTGGGAGGAGCCTGAGCGTCCACAGCCCGAGTGGGAGGAGCCTGAGCGTCCACAGCCCGAGTGGGAGGAGCCTGAGCGTCCACAGCCCGAGTGGGAGGAGCCTGAGCGTCCTACGCCTGAGTGGGAGGAACCCGAACGTCCTACGCCTGAGTGGGAGGAACCCGAACGTCCTACGCCTGAGTGGGGGGAACCCGAGTGTCCACAGCCCAAAAGGGAGGAGTCGGGGCGTCCACAGCCCAAAAGGGAGGAGGTCGAGGATGATGGCTGGGAGGTTTTTTTAAAGAACCTCGCAGCAGAGTTATGCCCTGGCTGTGGGGCTTATGGGCACACGTTAGCCATATGCCCCACCCAGTATGAAGAGGAGGAACCAGCGCCCAGACGGGGGGACCGCGAGCGTCCAGCGCCCAGACGGGGGGACCGCGAGCGTCCAGCGCCCAGACGGGGGGACCGCGGGAATCCGAAGCCTGAGAGGCAGCTGTTCCCACCTTCACCAGCAGAGCAAGAATGCCTGCTGGTTTCCCCATCACAACCAGCAGAGGTAGAATGCCTGCTGGTTTCCCCAGCACAACCAGCAGAGGAAGAATGCCTGCTGGTTTCCCCAGCCCAACCAGCAGAGGAAGAATGCCTGCTGGTTTCCCCAGCACAACCAGCAGAGGAAGAATGCCTGCTGGTTTCCCCAGCACAACCAGCAGAGGAAGAATGCCTGCTGGTTTCCCCAGCACAACCAGCAGAGGAAGAATGCCTGCTGGTTTCCCCAGCACAACCAGCAGAGGAAGAATGCCTGCTGGTTTCCCCTTCAGAAGCAGAGCCGCACCAGTCCGCTGCAAGAGAGGCAGAGCAGCACCAGTCCCCTGAAAAAGGGGGAGACTACACGCTGCTCCCACCTCCATCGGCAGGAGACTACACGCTGCTCCCACCTTCACCGGCAGGAGCAGAGCAGCCGGAGCTGCCTCTGCCACTTCCAGGAGCAGAGGAGCAGGAGCTGCCTCTGCCTCCGCCACCTACATCGGCAGGAGCAGAGCAGCCGGAGCTGCCTCTGCCTCCGCCACCTACACCGGCAGGAGCAAAGGAGCAGGAGCTGCCTCTGCCACTTCCAGGAGCAGAGGAGCAGGAGCTGCCTCTGCCACTTCCAGGAGCAGAGGAGCTGCCTCTGCCTCTGCCACTGCCAGAAGCAGAACAGCAGGAGCTGTCTCTGCTTCCCATACCTCCACCACGGGGAGTACGGTGGCCGGAGCCCCAGAAAGGGGAGCTGTCGGCCACGAAGAAGGGGGAGGAGGTCTGGAGACCACCAACCCCAGCAGCAGTTTCGCTGCCGGAGATCGTGGGGGAGGTCAGGAGACCTGCTCCCACTGCAGCAGTTTCGCTGCCGGAGATCGTGGGGGAGGTCCGGAGACCTGCTCCCACTGCAGCAGTTTCGCTGCCGGAGATCGTGGGGGAGGTCCAGAGACCTGCTCCCACTGCAGCAGTTTCGCTGCCGGAGATCGTGGGGGAGGTCCGGAGACCTGCTCCCACTGCAGCTTCTTCGCTGCCGGCAGTACTGTGGTCGGAGCCCCACCAAAGGGAGCTACCGGCTACAAAGAAGGGGGACGAGGTCTGGAGACCACTTTCCCCAGCAGCAGTTTCGCTGCAGGAGTTCTTGTGGCCGGAGCCCCACAGGAGGGAGCTGCCGGCTACGAAGAAGGGGGAGGTCGGGGGACCACCTGCCCCCGCAGCTTTTTCGCTGCAGGACGGGACCAACAGGCTGTCAGCCGTGCCACTACCGGCAGGGGTGCTGACAGCATGGCCAGCCATGGGCCCACTGAAGCCTCCCTTCCCAGCCCGAGACTTTGTCCTGGACTGCTGGATTTTTAAGGGGGGAGGTGGCCGTTGAGGCCATGTGTGCTGCGCACAAGGGGGGGTATATGTGGCAATGCGCCCCGCCCCTGTGTGCATTTATGTGTTGTATGTTGCGTGTGTAAATGTTGGTGTATAGATTGGTACACGGGATATAAACGGGTCTGTGTTTCACGTGTATTTAAAGTGTAGATTTGTATTTAGGCACGAGGAGAGCACAAATCACTTCACGTGCTGGTTAAATGTAATATGTGAGCACGGGGTTGCACAGAATTAATTCACGTGCTGGGATTCAAGTGAATAATTAATTAGTAATTGAATCCCAGCACAACAGTATAAATAGGCACATTTTCATGCACTCAGGGTTGGGTGTTCGGAAGAGGAGAACGGGTGAGAGAGAGAGGAGAGTTAAAATCATTAGAAAGATAGTAAAGATAAGTGTTTGTTCTCACCGTGTTTGTTTGTCTCCGTGCACCGTTTGTTAAGTGTCAGTCGTTTTGTCTGTCTGTTTATTTTGGCGTCAAGTGCCGTGTCCAGTGTTTTTGTCTGTTTACAACCCTTTTATTTGTTAATAAACGCTGAGTGCAGCCATTGCACTCAGCTCATCACAACCACTGTCTCTGTATTCCTTCCTGCTTCCGGTCTGACGCCACCCACTCTGGCCGTCTTTGTGACACGAACACACAGATTATAGGATATAAAACAGGTTAGAAAATCAATATTAGGAAAATGTTGATGAAAATTTCTTTTAAGTCTTACTGCAGAGGATGAAAATGTGCCCTTAAACATTTTTCTGAATATTTAGTCAATGTGTTTCCATCCTGAAGGCCCTGAGATGCCTTCTCATTAAACCCAGTTTTCTCTCGTGCTTCTAGCATGAAGACAACAGTCCACTTTTCTAATGCAACTGCTTTCACACAGTATGTAAAAATTGCAAAACAAATAAAGGAATTATCTGTTGTGGATCTCCATAATAGTAGTAGCTAATATGATGATTCACACATGAGCTTTTTTCTTTGGTTAACACCCAGCTGTATTGCTCCCAGTTTAGAGAAAGGTAAGCGGATACTGGTATTCCTGAAAAGCCCTCAGATTTATGCCACTACTTGCCCTTTATCAGTGAGAAACAGGACCATTCAAAGGGGCCAGCTCTGGTTTCTTTGGTCCCTCTTTGACCTTCATCATGATTTAATGCCGTTTTTATCTGCCATGCTCAGCTGGAGGAGAGACGCTGCATTAGTGAGGCTGGTTAGTCTGCTGGGTTCATCACCCCTGCCTTAACTAGAGAGATACCACGAAACCCCTGGAATTCATAATACCTGGGTTGTGAAGCTGATTTCTTTGTATGGGACACTGCCTTTCACCCCTTACTTTTGACTCTGGACAACATCACACAAAGTAGTACAGTGATCTATTTATGACTATGTGGGAACATGCACAATAAACTATTGTACACTAACCGTCACTGTGTTACACACTGTGCTGTAATTGACTTACAATAGTGAAACAAGCATTTGAGGTTCTGTGGAAGCACCACACACAGATAACTGTCTATTGAATGCATTGTGAGAGATTGGGAATCCGTGAGGCCAGTTCAGTTTGTGGCTGGGGCTTTTAGTTGATGAAGTCAGCAGACGAAACATTTGACTTACAACACAAAGAAATACACCTGGATTGCATCAGCCACTCATTTGGATGGAAGGTTGGTGAGTGGGTGCGAGGATGGGTAATCCCAGGATAACCAGGGATAGGTGGTTGACAACTCCCCAGTGATGGAAAATCCTCTGAAAAAAAAATAACCCAGCTGTGGTGTATACAGCCTGACAGGTTATAAGTTTTACCTCAAGACTTTCATTTCATAGATTACACACATTTATTTGTTATAATTAAGCGGCTATTCCAAGTAACCCACATAAACCATATATTTTAATAAAAATATATAAATCCCCCCAAAACATAAATCTAAATGTATGCCTGGCTGTAAAATATGGTAGAAAAGAGTACACACACACACACACACACACATACATGCTCAGCATGGTGAAACTCTTTCTTGTACAGGAGTCTAGAGCTGGGAGTCAGTGTCTGGAATCAGGCCAGGTGGTTTTATTGCTCGCACTCTTAGACCCCTGGCCACTCCGATTAGGTGAACAGTAGATGTGACGGGAGAGAGTGAACCGCTCTGTTAATATATCAAGGCTCTCCTGAGATGGAAACTCTACACTCTATATGCAAACGCTTAGGTCATTCTGCAGCTTCATTATATTGTAACAATGCAGGGAGCATGCCAAGGCATCGCAGCCTTAGGCCAGCCTGTATCATTTTATACTTTTAGACTTTTACATTTACCCTGCATTACACATGAACAAGTCATTGTATTCCTGCCCATTGCCCCAATACTGTCCAAGCACTTGTGATTTCAACCTTCATCTTCACTTTCGGAAGCAGCACTGTGAAATCTGTAAGAAATACACTGGTATGTTATATGTTATATTGCAATAAGAACATAAGAAGAAAGTTTACAAATGAGAGGAGGCCATTCAGCCCATCTTGCTCGTTTGGTTGTTAGTAGCTTATTGATCCCAGAATCTCATCAAGCAGCTTCTTGAAGGATCCCAGGGTGTCAGCTTCAACAACATTACTGGGGAGTTGGTTCCAGACCCTCACAATTCTCTGTGTAAAAAAGTGCCTCCTATTTTCTGTTCTGAATGCCCCTTTATCTAATCTCCATTTGTGACCCCTGGTCCTTGTTTCTTTTTTCAGGTCAAAAAAGTCCCCTGGAGTCGACATTGTCTATTCCTTTTAGGATTTTGAATATATGAATCAGATCACCGCGTAGTCTTCTTTGTTCAAGACTGAATATATTCAATTCTTTTAGCCTGTCTGCATACGACATGCCTTTTAAACCCGGGATAATTCTGGTTGCTCTTCTTTGCACTCTTTCTAGAGCAGCAATATCCTTTTTGTAACGAGGTGACCAGAACTGAACACAATATTCTAGGTGAGGTCTTACTAATGCATTGCAGAGTTTTAACATTACTTCCCTTGATTTAAATTCAACACTTCTCACAATATATCCAAGCATCTTGTTAGCCTTTTTTATAGCTTCCCCACATTGTCTAGATGAAGACATTTCTGAGTCAACATAAACTCCTAGGTCTTTTTCATAGTTCCCTTCTTCAATTTCAGTATCTCCCATATGATATTTATAATGCACATTTTTATTACCTGCGTGCAATACCTTACACTTTTGTCTATTAAATGTGATTTTGCCATGTGTCTGCCCAGACAAGTGTGCTAATGGATTTTAAAGTGTGCAAAGGGCTTGCATTCACTATTGTCAGTGTATCCCATGGTAGATTCCTTCCAGCTCATCATTTGACACATAGAAAGAGTTAAACACATACAGAAGTATAAATCTGTGTGCCATCATATATTGTGTATTATTATTTAATACACTGTTCAATGGATTGCTTGTGTGGTATTTTGTATGTAACATTTTGTAAAGCAAGAAAAGTTATTATTATTGTGACTTTGTTTCTTATGTAAATCCTTGTTTTTTCTTTCGCAACAGCTTGCTTTCAGGTTAACCACATATCTGTAATTATGCCAATACCCCCGTGGCACTCTGTGGGAAGATTATTTAATCAGCTTGTGCAAGACGTTTGGTTTAAATTGGTAATGCAAATCAAGCCATAATTTTAACGTCTTGGTGTTCAATGACGCTGCCTGCACTCATGATTTATGAAGGCTCAGTGCAGCTGAGCATCTCTGCAGCGGTTTGTAGGGATAGTCTTTTTGTTGAAGACGAACATGCTGTAATAGAAACTTTTCTTCAATAGTGTTGTCTTTGAAATACCCAAAATGAAGTATAAAACAAAAGCAAATAACCGAAAGATCTTCAGAAGAACAGGAGGGCCATTGATTATATAGCTAGAGAAAGGAATTCTCCACTGCAGTATAGAGATGTATCAAGGAAGATCATTTCAGAGAATTGCAATGACCAAGCAACTAACATAAACATAAACACAAAACGTATTTATGAAGAGAAGCAATTCCCCCATATGCTGATCTTATCTGGGTTTCCTTGTATCTCTGCATTGGGAATTAAAACCATATTGATCTCAGGCCCATACATAATGATGAAGTATATTTCAATGTATTCTACGGGGATAAGGTCACTTTGAAGTCATGTTTCATGTTTCCTATTTAATAATATGTACTTTTCGCTTCCCAGTCATCCTGGTTATCGCTTAGTGTGGCTATAGCTGAACCTTGCTTCCTGGAACCTATGTATCTCGGGGGTGTCTTATGACTTATTGCTGCTCTCATGAGTCATTAGGAGTAGATCTTGCCGGGGTTTAGATAGACGCCACCTTAACCATCAAAGGTAAAATGTTTTGCTGTCATGGAAGAGCTGTGAGCGGGGAGATGAGGAGGGCTGTTAAAGGCGTGAAGGTTAGGGAATCACTTTTGGTGAATAGTAAAAGTAATGGGTCAGTGCAATAGGTCTTAGTAAAGCTCATTACGCGGTGCTCTGGGTCTCTGAAACCCACGGGGTAGAACTTTCTTTCAACAGACCAAATTAGTCTTTCTCATGGTACTTTGCTCATTGCCAGTAATGCACTGACGTGCTCCTCTGAATGTTGAGTTGCTGTACTAAATAGATACACATGCTGTGGTCACATGCTGTACTGTTAAACCTACCTTTAACAGCTGGTAAATGTTAGTTCACTCTCCAGCAGTCATTTGTATAATAGCTTGGATTTGGCCTCTTTCGTAATATCCTTATGTTTTAGAACATAAGAAAAAGTTACAAAGGCCATTTGGCCCATCAGTGCTTGTCCAGTTCCTTGTAGCTGATTGGTCATAGAACTTTGTCTTGTTGGTTCTTGAAGGATCCCCATCCCAGCTAGGGTTAACCTTGTCAGCTCCTTTTATAGGATTCTAAAAACTTCAATACATCTCCCGCAGTCCTAGTTTGTTCTTGGCTAAATAGATTCAGCTCCCTCAATCTGTCTTCACATTTCATACTGTATCTTTTAGGCCAGGGATTATTTGGGTTGCTCTTTGATGGACTCTCTCAAAAGCCTTTAGGCATTGTGGGGGCCACAAATGAACCTCCTTTGCTATGCACTCTACACTTTTGATGATATACCCAGGCATTCCGTTGTCTTTGTAAGTGTCCTCGCACTGCCTGTGTGCTGACGGCAACAAGACTAATACAACTCCAAGGTATTTTTCATAGAAGACCTGTTTTATTTCTGTGGCACCCATTTGGTATTTGAAGCCTACAATTTTGTGACTGGCATTTCATTATTTGTTGACTGTTTGTAGTAGTTGTGCATTAGATCTTCTATATGTGTAAATTAGGCATCATCTGTCACCTGCTCTCACCTACAGCCAATCATTTCTGCTTACTTCACTGTCGATAATAGACACAGAATGGCAACAAATATAGCATACGTGACAATCCAAATAACTCTGCAAATAGTTTTACTTTTTTATTCAATAAGATAAAATGTTATTCTTTGTTATAGAGGCTTTTCTAGAAGGGTAATTAAAATAAATATCTATTACATTTAAATAGTTTGCTAAGGCAAGTAGTTTAGGTAGCTACTGGACACCAATGTTAACAAACATAAACAAACTGAAGGTCGCTGCTCCTGCTGTCAAGCCAATAGCCTCTTTTCATTAGCCAGCTCTGGAGCCAGCGGCCTAGGAATTTAGAATGCATGCAATGGCAATACAAACTGCAAATATGAATTTGAAATGAACGCATCTACTTTAAATCAAGTCTGCAAAATAATTTGCTATGAATGCAAAGAAGCCACTCTTATGCCAGTTATCGCCATGTGGATTCCAATAAAATGGCAGGATGTTGTCATTACAATATTCGCATGGCTGATGCTGGTCGCCTTATGTTGTGAAAAAAAAAATGACCCTGTCTTAATACTATGTACCTGGCTTATCATATCAGAAATAAGAAGTGGATCAGGACAGTTTGTCACACCAAGATTTGGGCCACTCACTGTTGCTTGTTACAATATGTTGCACAGGTCTGCATGGTTTGATACCTGACTGCATGCATTACACCGGGAACAGGGACATAGTCGATTGCGTTCATCCTGTATACGACACTGGAATACATTGTTAACAAGAGTATGACCCTGGCTTTCTGGATCCAGTGGGGTGTTGAGTTTGTTTTGCAGTTACTCCTCTGACACCTCCGATATTTTTGTTTTTAATACCAAGTGAGGTGTTGTTGCTTTTTCTAAAAGCAAATTCTGTGTGTGAGAAATTATTCCAGAGGGAGTAGAAATGACGTATGGCAAATGTTGGCTCACATGCTGTCATGAGAGGCCTGTTGAAAATGAAATGCATTTAGAATTAGTTGATGTTTACAACTTTTGGGCATTTTCCCTGCTAAATTTTATAAAAACAAGACACTTGGAAAGATTGGGATAAGGAGTTTGTTTGGCTCTTCTGGATTTGCAGGTTGCAGTGGGCCAATTTACACAACACGGGTGCAGGAGATTAAGGACTGGATCCTAATATGCATTAAACTAAATAATCAGGGCTTACTGCTGCATAAATAATATAATTCAATAAGTACCAAACATGTACAGCACGTTACCCATACAGTGTGTGTTCTTTGGTGGTATACATTCTTAACTGGTGTTTTCTGCAATATGGTGGAGATTGAATGCATGGGATCCTATTTGTTGTTTGCAAGGGGTGGTGAATGGTGGTAAGTGAGTCTGACAGTATAAGAAGAGTCTTTTTATTCTTTGCTCTCATTGAGCAGTAAGCCAGATATAGCGGATGGTAAAAGAACTAGAATGGACAGTACTACTGACTCGCTCGAGCAGTTACAGTCCTGGTTGAACTTCATCACCCCTTAACGTAATGTTGCAACGACTGTATGTGTTGACAAACGTGCTGTTTTATTTGTTTCTTCAAACTTTAACTACTGTAAGGTTGAAGATGTTTACAGTGTACTGTACTGGCCTACACTATTTTATTGGTATTAAATGGGTGGCTAAGTGACACATTGCAGACTGTGAGAAGGGAAAAGAGTACATTTTCCATCTCTTTTTAGATCATTTCACTTTGGCGTAACGGTGTGTAAATTTGGGGCTGCCAACTCAAATATATTACCCAGAGCCTGGCGAGAGTTATTTTTTAACAAGCTTAGGCTCTTCCAAGGAGATCCATTCTGTGTTATTAGGATCATAGATTGAGACTGTATTTTAGCTTGATCACTGAGCATACTTTTATGTAGACTGTTATGGGTGCATCTTGCTAAAATAGGTTTCTTTAGCTATCGACTGTCTTATAAGACCCAGCCCCAGCCTATAGTACACAAACAGTCTCCTGGCCTCTCTCAATACTGACTGGTTTCATTCCAGACACAGAGGGGAGTACAAGCTCCACTCTATAGCCAGGGATGGGGTGCATGGCTTCCATTGTCGAGGTTAGGTTAACCTAGGGCTGGGTTAAGGTACATGTTGAAGTGCAAATGTAAATGCCAAGGACAATGTCCCTGTACAAATGATTTTCTTCTAGCTCAAAAGTACCGTAGTATATGTCTTCACAGGAAGATAATGGATTTGGGAGGGGATGTCACACCCTCAGTTCCAGACTGTCACATGTCATGAAGGTGAAGTCATGGCAATAATGGTTGTGTTTATAAGCGTGGGTATGTCTGTTATTTATTCATTTATTCAGATTTGACTAGTATGTAATATATCTAAAACTGTTCAGAGCCAGTCATGATTTTCATGAGCTCCGTCACAAAGCCTAATTGTACCTGTGCTTCCCAAGATAGCCCTATTAATGAAGTGTGTGATACAGATTTGGCAGCTCAGCACCTCCAGCACTCTTTGGGGTCTTTTGCAATTGAGATAACTAATGCATTAAAGTGAAGAGCGCTGTGGGGGATTATCTTGCTGGAATGTGAAAACCACACGCATTGTTTCCTTCTATTTAAACATGGGCCATACCTTATAAAGGTATACTGAGGCATACCAGGGGTGACAGAAAGGAGCTGGCAGAAAAGAAAAGAATAAGAGAGTGTAGGAAATAAAGTGCTACTGACTGGTTCAATTAATAGGAATTAAGCATAATTAAGCAATATATTTAGCGCTGGTGAGTGTATGAGGAAATAAACTGTTTCCAGAGTGTGTATCCAGAGTTGCACACATCCAGCTCTACAGTTATAGGAATTATACAACACATTTTTTCAACATACCTTTAAAAAGTCAATTTTAGTGTTGCAGGATGTGATTTGCATTGTCATTGGTGCCTGCCAACAGTAGGACCTAACATATTCATGTGTACAGCTGTTTCTTATGTCTTTCTAGGATTTTCTTTTTTGTAATGTATTTGTATTTATGTATGACCGCTGTTTAAAAATATTTGGGACTTGTAACCTTGATGTCTTATAAGTATATGAAGTTATTGTTACTGATTCACTTCAAAGTCTGTTGGATGTATTTTGTTGTGTCAGTGCCTCAGAGTTTCATGCATTTAAATGAGGATTTTTTCCATTTATCTACTCCACACTGTTAAGGGGAAAAAAGTTTTTATTGAGAAAAAGATTATATATTAAAAATACAAAACTGAAAGATCATAATTGGATAAGTCTCTACCCCCCCTGAGTTAATACTTGGTGGAAGCACCTTTGGCAGCAATTACAGCTGTGAGTCTGTTGGGATAGGTCTCTACCTACTTTGCACACCTAGATTTGGCAATAATTGACCATTCTTCTTTACAAAACTGTTCAAGCTCTTTACAAAACTGTTTGAGCGTTGATGGACAGCAATCTTCAAGTAATGCCACAAATTTTCGATTGGATTTAGGTCGGGGCTCTGACTGGGCCACTCAAGGACATTTACCTTTTTGTTCCTTAGCCACTCCAGTATGGTTGTGTGCTTTGAGTCGTTGTCATGCTGAAAGGTGAACTTCCGTCCCAGTATCAGCTTTCATGCAGAGGGCAGCAGGTTTTCTTCAAGGACTTTTCTATACTTTGCTCCATTAATTTTCCCTTCTATTCTGGCAAGTGCCCCTTTCCCTGCCGATGAGAAACATCCCCATAACATGATGCTGCCACCACCATGCTTCACAGTAGGGATGGTGTTCTTTGGGTGATGCGCTGTGTTGGGTTTGTGCCAAACTTAACGCTTTGCATTTAGGCCAAAAAGTTGAATTTTAGTTTCGTCAGACCACAAAACTTTTTGCCACATGGCTACAGAATCGCCTGAGTGTTATTTTGCATACTTCAAACGGGATTCAAGGTGGGCATTCTTCTTGCCACCCTACCATACAGGCCAGATTTGTGGAGTGCTTTCACATGCACAGTTTCACTAGTCTTGGCCATAAAATCCTGTAGCTCTTGCAAAGTTGGCATTGGCCTCTTGGTAGCCTCTCTGATCAGTCTCCTTCTTGCTTGGTCATCCAGTTTGGAGGGACGGCCTGATCTAGGCAGGGTCTTGGTGGTGCCATACACCTTCCACTTCTTAATAATCGACTTGACCGTGCTCCAAGGGATATTCAAGGCCTTTGATTTTTTTTATACCCCTCCCCTGATCTGTGCCTTTCAACAACTTTGTCCTGGAGTTCTTTTGAAAGCTCCTTGGTGCTCATGGTTGAGTCTTTGCTTTAAAATGCACTACCCAGCAGAGAGAACCTACAGGAACTGCTGAATTTATCCTGAAATCATGTGAATCACTACAATTTAACACAGGTGGAGGCCACTTAACTTGGTGTGTGATTTTGAAGGTGATTGGTTACACCTGAGCTAATTTAGGATTGCTATTACAAGGGGGGTGGACAGTTATCCAACCAAGCTATTTCAGTTTTTATTTTTAATGAATTTTCTACAAATTTCTAAAATATTTTTTTCACTTGGAAGTTGTGGGGTAGGATGTGTAGATAAATGGAAAAAAATATTTTAATGCATTTTAATTCCAGGCTATAAGGCAAGAAAAGGTGACAGTTTTGAAAGGGGGTGTAGACTTTCTATAGGCACTGTACATTTGTCTTGGTTTGGGTCTCTGTCACATAGAAGACTTTAGTTTTGGCAGAATATAATTTTAAATGGTTGAAATGCCTCACACTGCTTGAGCAATTCTCGGACTCAATGAGTTTCCAGATTATTTTTTATCTTTGATCTGCACGTCATTCTTTTCTAAGTGTTTATATTGCATTTGTGGGTCAGCGTATTGTATATATTGAGTTCCTCCCAACTGGAATAGACTCCAGTTTCCAGTGGGATGAATTCTCCTTCAAAGTAGGCTCAAAGCCAGCTGCATTAGCATTTAAAGTGTGGGTTGGTATTTGTTTTTATTTGTCTTACCCAATAGTTGACTTCTGTGCCACGAGTTACTAATAATTACTGCAGCGTATATGCAAGACATGACTTAGAAAAATTACTTTTTCGATGTCTATTCATCTGTTATAAGCCTCAGTTAGTCAGCTGATTTCTGTCCAGCTAAATTGGACAAATCCCGGTAAATAAATAAGAAATAATCTGTTCTGAATTATTTTGAAGAAACAGTCGCAGTAGGGAGTTTGGTGGGAATTAACAAATACATCTGCACGTTAATGGTGTCGAAATGTAGATTTGTCTGAAATACCTTCAGTTTCTTGTTTGCTACTCACTGATTTGCATATATCTAAAACAAATGAATTCACAGTGTAAACTAGTTCAAGATATAGAGACTACATGATGGCTACCCACACAGGACTGTCATGGTATCTGCCTAGTATTTGTGATGTGATTTCTTTCTCATGAGTTTGTCATTGGTTTATCAATAACAATTTCTCCCTGTTTCAGTTTGAACCCTGACATAGATATCAGCCACGTGGAAGGTGCTTTGTCATGGGGTTAGGATACTGGCTTACAGAGAAGCTGATCTATGACTCCAAGACAGGAGCCCTGCTGTCTCATGGAACCAAGGAATATAACCCTTCTTGCAGTAAGGTCATTATGTGCTTGTAATTCACAGCACCCTCTGATAGGTTACACCATGCCATGCTCAGGCAATTTGGACTCTTCTGATACAACACTTGTATATTGTATATTAAATATTTCTGAACAATGGACTGTGCTTCACAGCATTCAAGCAATAGCATTTCCAATGTCCAAGAAATAATACCCAATCAGCAGGCAGGTTACTTCCATGCACTGTCGTCACACCAGGTAATGTCATGTGATGTATATCAGTAATAAGATTGGTGATATCGCTTGACATGATTGCTTGAAAATAGAACTTGTTTGTTGCCAGCGAGTCTCCTGTGCATTGTCTTCAGTGTTACACAAAGTGGTTTTATTGATGCGTCAGTTGCAGGAGTCAGAGTTTGCTTGAGCATTGCATCGTGTATTTAGGTTTATAGTGTTGTAGAGATGGATAGAGAGGTGAGCTGCTGTGCTGTCCAAATCACAAAAATAATTTAGTTAGATGGAAGGTATAGCAGATAAAGCACTTTACAACATCATGCAAGTTCAAAAAGAAAACAATTCAAGTGGTTAACTTTGTGTAGAAAATGTGCTTTTCCCTTTCTGACCCTTTCAATGGAAAAACAGACATTGCATCATTCAGTCATTCAGTGGCAGTGCGTGCTCTGCAAAGAAAATCACTTTAAAAGCAGCATTTAGATAACTAAAATCTCAGGAGAATAAAAGGGGGAAGTTATTTTAATCGTAACACTCAGATTCATATCAGATGCACAGGGGTAATAGATAAGAAATAAGAGCCAGGGGATTCAAATCACTGTTCAGCCACTATCTCCCTGTGTGACCTTGGACCTGGACCTCCTTGTGCTGTCAAACTGGACAGAAGCAGGAGAAAGGGAGCAAGTTTCTGCAGCTCTGTTATAACAACACTTTATGCTTCCCCGGTCTTTATCATGTCCTTTTCTTCCTTCCAGGATCCTTCCAGGATATCCCAGTCTGCTTTAAGATTGAGCTGCTGAAGGACGCCCCCAATCCGACAGGGGTCCTGCGCTCCAAGGCCAATGGCGACCCCCCTAGTGTATGTCCTGTGGTGCTTTGTTTGCTGTGAAATGGGCCATTGAGGTAGCGTGAGCGGACGCTGGGCAGAAGGATTACTTTCCACTGCGTGAATACAATTACTGCAGACCTCTTCACATGCACTTGGCACAGGGTTGACAATGAAGTGCACTATCAAGCAATTTGGCCTGTTTAAGTATCTATGAATGAACTAAACAGAGCACTTGTCAAGAGTAGCCCTCCTCCCCCACCTTAGTTTCTGAATGCATCTGGTATTAAGGATTGGTGGCTACTACTGCTGGCTATGTTGCTTCCGTCTGAGGCTCAGTCTGACAAAATCATTCAAATTAGAGTTTCAGTTCTCCATCGGATCAGAGAGTAGAATATCTTCTGGGATTAGCATTCAGCAGCAGCACCTTGTTTTCAAAGGCACTGGAAACAACACGGACAAATAAATAACTATCCACACTTTTGTCCCATTTATGTCCCATCTTTGCCTGTAATTTTCATACACTAAAGAAGAGGGTTATTCAGACCACTAGCCATTATGAACAGCCATGGAGAACTGAAAACCTCTCAGTAAACACTTTAAAAAGGGTGCTGATGCTAGTGGGAAAACCTTAATTGTTTATGTTGACTTAATCAGCTACCCTATTTAAACCAAAATCCAGTTTATGGCAAATGTCACTAGAGGCAGCCATTATTCAACACCACTTCACAGTTGCAAACACAAAGCAATGCAGAAATAACCACTAGTAAACCATTTACAACATCAAGCAGCTGTGATTCACCTTTTACATACAGACATGCTCAAATTTGTTGGTACCCCTCCACAAAAAACAAAGAATGCACAATTTTCTCTGAAATAACTTGAAACTGACAAAAGTAATTGGCATCCGCCATTGTTTATTCCATATTTAATAGAAATCAGACTTTGCTTTTGATTTTTTATTCAACATAATATTGTAAATAATAAAACAAATGAAAATGGCATGGACAAAAATGATGGGACCACTAACCTAATATTTTGTTGCACAACCTTTAGAGGCAATCACTGCAATCAAATGTTTTCTGTAGCTCTCAATGAGACTTCTGCACCTGTTAACAGGTAGTTTGGCCCACTCTTCCTGAGCAAACTGCTCCAGCTGTCTCAGGTTTGATGGGTGCCTTCTCCAGACTGCAAGTTTCAGCTCTTTCCATAGATGTTCGGTAGGATTCAGATCAGGACTCATAGAAGGCCACTTCAGAATAGTCCAATGTTTTGTTCTTATCCATTCTTGGGTGCTTTTAGCTGTGCGTTTTGGGTCATTATCCTGTTGGAGGACCCATGACCTGCGACTGAGACAGAGCTTTCTGACACTGGGCAGTACGTTTCGCTCCAGAATGCCTTGATAGTCTTGAGATTTCATTGTGCCCTGCACAGATTCAAGGCACCCTGTGCCAGGCGCAGCAAAGCAGCCCCAAAACATAACCGAGCCTCCTCCATGTTTCACTGTAGGTATGGTGTTCTTTTCTTTGAAAGCTTCATTTTTTCATCTGTGAACATACAGCTGATGTGACTTGCCAAAAAGCTCCAGTTTTGACTCATCTGTCCAAAGGACATTCTCCCAGAAGGATTGTGGCTTGTCAATATGCATTTTAGCAAATTCCAGTCTGGCTTTTTTATGTTTTTCTTTCAAAAGTGGAGTCCTCCTGGGTCTTCTTCCATGGAGCCCACTTTCGCTCAAAAAGTGACGGATGGTGTGATCAGAAACCGACGTACCTTCACCTTGGAGTTCAGCTTGTATCTCTTTGGCAGTTATCCTTGGTTCTTTTTCTACCATACGCACTATCCTTCTGTTCAATCTGGGGTCGATTTTCCTCTTGCGGCCGCGCCCAGGGAGGTTGGCTACAGTTCCATGGACTTTAAACTTCTTAATAATATTTGCAACTGTTGTCACAGGAACATCAAGCTGCTTGGAGATGGTCTTGTAGCCTTTACCTTTACCATGCTTGTCTATTATTTTTTTCTGATCTCCTCAGACAACTCTCTCCTTTGCTTTCTCTGGTCCATGTTCAGTGTGGTGCACACAATGATACCAAACAGCTGACTACTTTTCTCCATTTAAATAGCCTGAATGACTGATTACAAGATTGGAGACATGTGTGATACTAATTAAAGAAACTAATTAGTTTGAAATATCGCGATAATCCAATTATTTATTATCTTTTCTAAGGGGTACCAACAAATGTTTCCAGGCCATTTTAGAATATCTTTGTAGAATAAGCAATAATTCATCTCTTTTCACAGCTTCTTTGCTTTATTCTATGACATACCAAAGGCATGCAAGTATACATGATAAAATAGCTTTTAATTTCATCACTTTTCAGGAGGAATGAAGCATTATTTCAATGAGCTGTAAGGGTACCAACAAATTTGAGCACGTCTGTATAAGAATTATATCAGCTAGTTTGATAATACATCAAACATTATTGAAGCCCAAGAATCTGCGTGATGCTTAATTTCCATGATCTGATTCAACTGTGAAATTGCAGTTGTACAATCTTTACTAAACATGAGCAAAAGAACAGTGAAGAACGAAACATTATAATAATAATCATCTGCATGGATGTCAAATAAATAACAGTCTGAATACATGCAACTGTGTGTGTGCGCTGCAGAAATAAACCAATGGTATCTTAGTAGTAGTGCACACTGCCAAGCATTGATTAAGACAGCGGACTATCCATTTTCTGTTCAAGTGTACCCACAAAGAGGAGATCAGAGAACACCAAACTAATTAGGCTTTGACCAGCCACTCAGTTTTTTTTTCTAAGCTAGTCAAGAGGTGTGATCAGGTAGAACTGCCTCTTTTCTACACTATATACATTTTACATAGACTACATCTATATGATAAAGCAAAACTGTTTAAGCTCAATTATTTTCCTTCTCATCAATTTCAAAGCTATAACTTAATTACCGATGCATGATACACAGCTTTATGCGTATCACGTATAATTAGCTACTTGCACAAACTACATTGACGTACAATTTGAATACCAGAAATACAAAGCTGCTTTATATACAAACAAGCAAAGCTGTGTATATTGTGCTTACATTCTCAAATGAAAGCTCAGCTGCTTAACATTTACTTCCCTTGACTGATTTTTTCAAATTAATGTGTGCTCTTTGAGTAAGACATGCTGAAATGTCATGTTCTGAAATACCGGAGTGCTCCTTTGTTAATTGACGAGAAAGGTTATACCTTTGCCAGCAGGGTTTATCAGCTGATACCGCTAGCCTGAGCCAAGGACTCGCCATGAAGCCGGGATAGCTGTGAATGAATTGTGAGAAACGAGTCAGGCCACTGAAATGTCCCCCTTTCTTCTTGCCTCAAAATGTATTGCTCTGGTTTTCTTTCACAGATGGGCCTGCTGCAGTCTATGTTATCCAAACAAACTGAACTACAAACAGTTTTTGTTCCAAAGACTTTTAATGACTGCAGAGATTGCATTACTGTGCCTGGTAATGTAGAAGACAGAGACCCCTCCTCCTGGTCCCCTTGAACTGTCATTTTGTATTCCTGTGAACACATAATCAAGGTACCTTCTAATGCACCCACTATTAATCACATCTTTTCATAGTAAATCATTTTGAGAGTCCGATTTTTATTACTTGAAACTGTTATGGGTCGTAATTTTTTTTTGTTAAAGCAACAAACTTAATAGGCTAAACAAAACTGAGCATGAAATATAGCACGGAAGATTTTTGTTGGGTACTGCAATACTTCTTTAAATGTTAGATTGCATTAAAATGCAGCAATGTGCTAATTACAAAAAAAAAAAAACATACATACATACATAATAAACACACCTCCTATGGGACTGAATGACTAGTTAGTCTAACATGAATTTCAATTAAATTGTTTTAACACTGCATTAATTTTCAATTCATTTTGCTCCAGAGGAGGAAGGTGCTTGAAAATGACAGCTTGCAGGGAAGTTTGGGTGGAATGAATTGGCAATACGGGAGAGAAATCAATCAAGCCACGTTTCCACTGCCTAGCGCTTCCGGCATCAAAACCGTGTTTGCACTGCTCATGGCTATCTGGCCAGGTCCTGCATCTCAAACTCCAAGTAGCCAAACAGGCTACAAAGGAAGTGTGTCATCCCATAGCCAGGAGATGCGTGTAGAGAAGAAAAACTGACCACTGGAAATTACTACCATTTTCTTTCATACAGGTAAAATATGCATGTGACATTCTTGTTTTTCTTTAAGCTTTACTGTATTCACCAAAATGAGATAACTCTGTTAGGCTGAACAATATTCACCTTGCTTCGGCACACAAGACTAAAGTTACATTGCTTTAATAATAATAATAATAATAAACACAAAACCTGGCTGTTTGGCTGTGCTCTCCATCTTTACCACATTACTTTTTATTTGCAGAGAGCCTATGGTTAAATGTATTTGTACCGCTGGTTTCTTTAACACAAAACACAGTAGGCTCCCCCAGTGACTTTTGACGTATGGCAAGAATTTCCGAGGTTGGCCAGGTTTAGAAAAAAGCACTGAAACGCTCTTTTGATTTCAGCAACTAGCTGTGGGCAGCTAAAGCCTGTCGTGCCAGGCAGTGGAAACAAGTCATTGGATGCATTGTTTTCACACTTTTTTCAGAACTGCAACAGTATGGTAAGCAGTTATATCTATATTTTGCATGCGAGTCATACAGTTAAATAGGGCTTATTGTAGTAAGAAATCAGCAAAAAGGTTTTTACTATTACTATTCGATGTTCAGACTAATAACAGAATGGTTTGTTTTTGTTTTATAGCCAGACACATTGGATATTTACTTATTTTTTTTTACAATAAAATCACTTCTCATGTGGTTTTACATTTTTATAATTGGTAACACAGAAAAGAAAAAAAAAAACTTGAGCAGATCGCTTTAACGGAAAAATATATGGTTAGAATTAGGTATCATAAAAAGCAATGCTATCTCCTTATGTCTACCATTAGATTTGGTGCATTACCGAAGGATGGGCCACCTGGACTCCATTGCTGTATACAGCAACATCCCTTGGTAAATCAGGTCCTTGTTACCGATACACGGAATGAGTCAAAAAGCTATAAAAAACAAAATACAGTGGATTTCCTACTAGGTAGGTGAAGAACTTATATTTTATTGATTTAACAGATGGAAATGAACTACATAAAAATCCCATGGCCATTTACAGTTTTCAGGGTTCTTCAGTGAAGAATGGAGCCTTGGGTGTGTCCTTGGTCCAGTCTACAAGCACAGGGTTTCTTCTTGCAAGGTGTGCTATTATTATTTATTTCTTAGCAGACAGAGAGTGCTATTTGAAGCTGAGCATGGTCAAAGTCAGAGATGTCTCTAATGCTTATTTCAAGCTTAGATTTAGCTTAGTTAGCTTTTTCTTCTTCGGTGCTTGTCTTCAGGTGGATTTAAACAACTCTCCACCCGAGTTGCACTCCCTCACCCACCCTGTATTCACATTGCATTACTCTGCAAACAAAATACTGAAGGCCATCACCACACAACATATAGCAACATAAGGGCTTTTCCGTTCACCTGCAAGAGACAAAGAAGTACAATTAATGCCACCCTCATTCCATCTGCCTTTTCAGTTTAAACAAAGCATGGTTTCCTATAAAACATGATCCAAATTTAAAGAAGTGCAAACCTTGGTTTTAAAAGGTAAAGCCATGTGGCTATTGCACAGGTGCCAGGACACAGCTGTGCAGTGCTGTATTTGAATTACTGCATAATGCAAAACAACTGAAAAACAAAAAGATCACCACAATAAAAGAGGGCCTGTAGTGATGTAAATTAAGGTTATAAGAAAATTGATTGGTTACTGCTTTAAAAATACCTTGCAGTTTCTTGCAGCACTGAAACATTTAATTTTTTTTTGAAATCTTGAGGAAAATGTTAGTGCTGCAAAACCGGAACCGTTATGAGAAGCACTGTATAAAAATATGCAAAATACCAGGGTGTGCCCGTCACCTTTACAGGACCACCATAATCCATTCTGAGAAGCTCATCTCTTCTCTTACTCTGCAGTGTTTTTTTCTCCTCTAAATCTCCCACAAAACAAACATCTTTCTCCAGTCCTACATTCCTTAGTACATGGCCTTCCCTGGGACTGCAGATTCTGTGAACCTGCCAAAATAAAAACTGAAAACATCTTTCACTGTGTCCCCAATGATTTTCTGTGTCAACGCTTCTATTGTGTTCTGCAGTGTATCGAGTTTTTAAACATACACAGATTTATTGTTAATGGGACTGCAATTTCATATTAACGACTTCTTATATTCGTCCTCTGAGAACACACTACACCCTGATCAGGCTGGAGGGTTAATATATGGGTTTCTACAAAAACACTTTTTATGCAGAAAAGAGAGCCCCCAGGTTGAGGAGTTTGGTTTATGAACTCCGTGGTGTGCTACTGGAAGATAAGGGCACACTATAGCTATAGTTCCTCAGAGTGCCATCCTTTTTCATTTAACAGCCTGTGGCAGTGTGACCCCGCCTTGTGCGTATCGTTTGTTTATATGTTGCATGTAGTGTGTTAAATGTTGGCGTATAGTCATTGGTACACGGGATATAAATGGGTCTGCGTAGCACGAGTGATAAAATGTATATTTGTATTTAGCCACGAGGGTTGCACATCACTTCACGTGCTGATTAAAATGTAATACTATGTGAGCACGGGGAAGGACACGTAATTAATCCATGTGCAGTTGTACCGAGATTCTAATTGAATGATTGATTAGCAATCGAGTCTTGGTACAACTGCATAAAAGACGCACATTGTCACTCAGTCGGTGGTTGAGTGTAGAGAGGAGAGTACGGGGGAGCGGAGAGAGAGATCGAGGAGAATATTATTATTATTATTATTATTTATTTCTTAGCAGACGCCCTTATCCAGGGCGACTTACAATTGTTACAAGATATCACATTATACATTATTTCACATTATACAGATATCACATTATTTTACATACAATTACCCATTTATACAGTTGGGTTTTTACTGGAGCAATCTAGGTAAAGTACCTTGCTCAAGGGTACAACAGCAGTGTCCCCCACTGGGGATTGAACCCACAACCATCCGGTCAAGAGTCCAGAGCCCTAACCACTACTCCACACTGCTTTATATTTAAAAATATACTTGTTTCTGTTTGTTTGGCCATCTCGCCTTTTTGTTTCGTGTTTTGTTGTTTGTTTAAATCTTTTGTTTTGTTTATTAATAAATCAGCTGAACGCCGTTGCGTTCAGTTTCACCCGCCCATCCATTGTTTTGGTTTCTGTACTTCCTGGTCCATGACGTCACCACACCTCACCACTGCAAGCCATCCTGCCACACAGCCCATCCTGTGTCATGAAGGTTCTCACTATTTTGGTTGATAACTGGAAGCGAGATCTAGTAAAACCTCTTGTGGGTCTGGGGTCGTATTCGAAGAAATCTGATGAACTAACACAGACTGTACTGTGTTAAATGATGCAGTATTTTGCACATCATTATTAATAGAAATTAGAGTAGAATTCTTAGTGGATCAAGGTCATATTTATAATTTCCCATCAATAAATTGTATTCTTGCCAAAATAGTATTTTCCCTTTATCTGGTGGTGTGTATTTTTAGTGCTGCAGGAAATTAGTGTTCAGTTTAAGTTGCAAGTGCTATAAGAGTCTCTGAAAGACTGCTTAATAGACTTAAGATCGCTCTTTTGTTGTGGAAAGGCACACTACAGTAAACTTTTTAGGGTGTGTTATGTGTCATAAATCTTCCAGCTATACCATTTCTTATTTTTGCAAAATTTGGGTGTTGACAACAAAGGATTTATGTATGTTATATACATACACCTGCTTCTAAGAGCTACAGCTTTGGAATACACTAGAATTTGCAATCAATAACTTAAGAACGACCCACATGGAGTGCAAGGAATGCTCTGTTGTGTACAGAAGTTGTGTCTAAGAATTTGTTCTGTGATTGAAAAGTGATGCATTTAATATATACTGTAGTTGCTACAGATTTCCAATTTTCCTATGTATATTATCACTGCATCTGATATCATGCATTTGTAAAAGGCTTTACCAAACGTTCTATTTGTGTGGCAGTCAGAAGGGTAAATAAATAAAAAATGAAATTTTGGTTAATTAATTAGTTATGCACTTTGGTTTGTATAGCATGAAGCATAGTTCATTGAGACCAAATCTATGAAGTCTACAACTCGGGATACAGAATTATTAAGATGTATCCTCCCTGAATCCAGATTAAACATTACACATTACGTGATTTACTTACCTATCCTGGCACACTTCCAGAATATTCCCAAAATTCTGTAAAACAAAGAACAAAAAAATAAAAATGAATAAAACAAACACAACCTTGCCAAAAATCTAGAAATAGCAATTATTCTGGGAAGGCTAGGTTGAAATAGCCACTATAAAACACACACACGCACAAAATCACGTCTGATAATTCAGAATTCATCTTTTTTTTTATTTACATTTAATTTATGGTTTGCGGGCAAAGCCAAAGACGACCAGCGTTTCACATGTAAATTACTACCAAACACAGAGCAGACAAGAGTAGTTAAGATCACAATCTGCCTTGCTCATATGTATTTCAGTAAGTCAAAAGTACCACCTAACATGAAGAATAGTTAATAGCTTGAACTAGACTTAATCTTACAAAGGTTGCACTTATACGTATCCCGCTCCCAGTCATGTAAACAGACACCATCAACACAGACCTCATAACCTGACTTTATAATGCAGAGGTTCTGAAACTCAATGGTGAGTGGATCCACAGTGTGTGGTCAGTATCTTAAATGTGCTCTCTTGTGTCCCAGCTGACAAATCCTCCAGACACAGGACTGTATGTTAGCTACTTAAAGATCATTTGGAAATCTGCCCACAAGAAGATGGTCTGTTCCAAAGAAACGGACAGAAATATCTTTGCATGACTGCATTTATTATTTATTTATTAGCAGACGTCCTTATCCGGGGCGACTTACATTTGTTACAAGATATCACATTATTTTTTTTTACATACAATTACCCATTTATACAGCTGGGTTTTTACTGGATCAATCTAGGTAAAGTACCTTGCTCAAGGGTACAGCAGCAGTGTCTCCCACCTGGGTTGAACCCACGACCCTCTGGTCAAGAGTCCAGAGCCCTAACCACTACTCCACACTGTTACTCCACCTAAATGCATTGGTCTTTCTGCTACTGTATTGTACAACACTTCTAGAAATAAAAGTACTAGTCTTAAAATAACTTTTTACACAATTAAAGGTTTGAAGTCTTGGGGGTCCTGTTAAGAACAGAAGTGCTCGCCCGGTTCCTAGTAGCTAATTGATCTTGAGTTTGAGTTAGAGACGGTGTTCTAATAATTGCAGACAAGCGACTGCCTCAACATTGATGGTCATATATTCCCTGTATTGGACTCCCTATTTCCTGTGTGCACAACAGAGCAGCTGTACCACTTGCTAATAGGATTCAGCATAATAACTAATTGATTACTGGCACTTAACAAGCAAGCATCCGAGATACACAGGATCTTTGTCTGGGGGCAAAAAAAAAACCCAAAAAAACCCCCACACACACACAATATATCTATCTGTTTAAATGATCCAGCTCTTGAAGCCAAGGAAAGCTACACAAAGGCAGCCAAGGCTCATCAATGAACAGTCTAGATAATTACCCATATTCTAAACTACAGAAAGCAATTCATAAGAATCTGCCAGGCAGTTAAAAAAAAAAAAAAAAAAATAGGTAGCTGTGTGAATAACCAAATTACAGCATTACTCTGACCAGACTTACTGTGAGCTTGTGGCTGAACACTTTCACTCCCTAGACTGCAAGAACATTTTTTACAACAGTTATATACACATTATATATATATATATATATATATATATATATATATATATATACACACACATACATACAGTGCCTTGCGAAAGTATTCGGCCCCCTTGAACTTTGCGACCTTTTGCCACATTTCAGGCTTCAAACATAAAGATATGAAACTGTAATTTTTTGTGAAGAATCAAAAACAAGTGGGACACAATCATGAAGTGGAACGAAATTTATTGGATATTTCAAACTTTTTTAACAAATAAAAAACTGAAAAATTGGGCGTGCAAAATTATTCAGCCCCCTTAAGTTAATACTTTGTAGCGCCACCTTTTGCTGCGATTACAGCTGTAAGTCGCTTGGGGTATGTCTCTATCAGTTTTGCACATCGAGAGACTGACATTTTTGCCCATTCCTCCTTGCAAAACAGCTCGAGCTCAGTGAGGTTGGATGGAGAGCATTTGTGAACAGCAGTTTTCAGTTCTTTCCACAGATTCTCGATTGGATTCAGGTCTGGACTTTGACTTGGCCATTCTAACACCTGGATATGTTTATTTGTGAACCATTCCATTGTAGATTTTGCTTTATGTTTTGGATCATTGTCTTGTTGGAAGACAAATCTCCGTCCCAGTCTCAGGTCTTTTGCAGACTCCATCAGGTTTTCTTCCAGAATGGTCCTGTATTTGGCTCCATCCATCTTCCCATCAATTTTAACCATCTTCCCTGTCCCTGCTGAAGAAAAGCAGGCCCAAACCATGATGCTGCCACCACCATGTTTGACAGTGGGGATGGTGTGTTCAGGGTGATGAGCTGTGTTGCTTTGACGCCAAACATAACGTTTTGCATTGTTGCCAAAAAGTTCGATTTTGGTTTCATCTGACCAGAGCACCTTCTTCCACATGTTTGGTGTGTCTCCCAGGTGGCTTGTGGCAAACTGTAAACGACACTTTTTATGGATATCTTTAAGAAATGGCTTTCTTCTTGCCACTCTTCCATAAAGGCCAGATTTGTGCAGTATACGACTGATTGTTGTCCTATGGACAGAGTCTCCCACCTCAGCTGTAGATCTCTGCAGTTCATCCAGAGTGATCATGGGCCTCTTGGCTGCATCTCTGATCAGTCTTCTCCTTGTATGAGCTGAAAGTTTAGAGGGACGGCCAGGTCTTGGTACATTTGCAGTGGTCTGATACTCCTTCCAATTCAATATTATCGCTTGCACAGTGCTCCTTGGGATGTTTAAAGCTTGGGAAATCTTTTTGTATCCAGATCCGGCTTTAAACTTCTCCACAACAGTATCTCGGACCTGCCTGGTGTGTTCCTTGTTCTTCATGATGCTCTCTGCGCTTTAAACGGACCTCTGAGACTATCACAGTGCAGGTGCATTTATACGGAGACTTGATTACACACAGGTGGATTCTATTTATCATCATTAGTCATTTAGGTCAACATTGGATCATTCAGAGATCCTCACTGAACTTCTGGAGAGAGTTTGCTGCACTGAAAGTAAAGGGGCTGAATAATTTTGCACGCCCAATTTTTCAGTTTTTTATTTGTTAAAAAAGTTTGAAATATCCAATAAATTTCGTTCCACTTCATGATTGTGTCCCACTTGTTGTTGATTCTTCACAAAAAATTACAGTTTCATATCTTTATGTTTGAAGCCTGAAATGTGGCAAAAGGTCGCAAAGTTCAAGGGGGCCGAATACTTTCGCAAGGCACTGTATATACATTTACATTATATATATATATATATATATATATATATAAATAATATACACACACACATTTTTACAGATACTGCACTTAAACAGTAATTGCTCAGCTTCCCTAAATAGCAAATAGTTTACTGATCACTGTGAATATGAGAAACTTAAAACAGCAATATAATAATTATTTTATAATTTTTTGTATTCAATTTTAAGTTTGAAATACAGTATTTGGTATTCATATGGGTATTTGTTAAGTTCATCTTTATGACCACAATGGCTTTTCTCAATGGAATAGTATAGTTTTTTATTAAAACATTATTGGTCAGTCTGTCCACCAGCTGTCAGACATCAGTGGTTCATCAGTCTAAGGCATATGTCTGATTGTGGTGAAAATAAGAGGAGGAGGCAATGACAAAAAGAAGACAGAATAAATTACTATAGGATAAACACATGAAATCATTTTGGCTGGTGGTTCTACAATGTAATGAGCTTTTATCAACCGATCAAGTATGTAAAACATAAAACAAAGTTAGCAGCTACTGTTTTATTTAGTAACGTTGGTCATAAATGTTACATGTGCTCATTGTTTGCTTTGCCAGATTGGGTCATTGTCTAGCACTTTCATCAATGGAAAAGTAATACCACAAATCATGAACCCTACACACTCTGGATCTTGGTGCTGGGGAGGAGCAACAGATGGTACTCCAATTGCTACACATGCTCTCAGAAGTGACTGTTCAAGTGGCCGTGACTGGGTGGATAACAGAATAAACTGTTACGCTGCCAAGGAAGCAACCTCAAGTCTCGTGTATATAAATGTCGTCATTTTTGTTAACTCAATCCAATGAGACAGACAAATAAAACAGAGTATTAAAAGGATCCCCTGAGCTTAGAAAAAAGAGAGGTGGTAAAATAAGCTTTGACACTAATCTTACACGTTATAGCATCATCATACTCTTCACTGAGGCTTGAAGAAAATAAAAATCCCAATGTTGGGAATGCACAGGATTGCGTTAAAACAATGACCAGTTATTGTGCGATTATCTTTAGTTTGATTAGTCTTGATTATTTATTTTAATGGAAAACGTTTAGCATTAAATCGTGTTTCTGACAGTCATCCAAAGATAAAAAGGATCAGTACCAGAAGCAAATACCAAACCAAGGGGAAACACAAAACAAAATGACTGGGAGCTACAGCTGATTTAAGAAATCTTTTTTAGTCCATAAAGGATAATTGGACAGAAGCAGAAGTGTGGAAAAATGCAGCGTCATTCATATGTCATTGGGGAGTGTAATCGTATGAAGCATCGTCTAACATCACTTAGAATTTTAAATGTCATCAATTATTTTCCTTGACCGGTAACAACCTACTTTATTTGCCCAGGTAAACCACAATGGAAATCTTTTTTCTAAAATGCGTTCCGTCAGCCTTTGATGACTTCTGACAAGAAAATAACCCAAATGCAACTTAAGACCAGAAGACCCAGCAGTGGTATGCCTTCGAAACACCTTCCGACAGCTACTGTATTTCCTGCCTTGTAACAGCAGACAGACATCATTTCACTACACCAGGCGTGATGGGTTAAACCAGATGGTCACTTTGGCAGACGGCCACCTATTCTTTTCAGATCAAGATACATACATGCTCCATTAAAAAAGTCAAAGGCTTGGAAATGTTTTGTAGAATTGAAATGGATTAATGTTTTGACACTGGAATCAGGAAATTAACACATTAAAACCGTTACCAGAGCAAGATAATTTTTTTTTTTTATCTTATTCCCCCCTATTGCCAATGCGCATGCAGACCATGGTATACAAATGGCAAACGTAGTGCTATATTACAAATACTGACGTTGACAGTAACAGAATAGCTAGATGAGCTGAACCGACAACACTTTAACTGGCAGCAACATGCTGAAGGATGTTGGGTCTGTTGCCGTTTCAAAAGTAAAAAAAAATACACGCTGTTACACCACAGCATGTGTATTTCTATCTTTAAATATAGAGGTATGTAATTAGCCTACCCTTTAGAACTGATGATATTGATTTCTGGTATTTTACATCTTCTAATTTAGTCCACGTTTCTACAATAGTTGGTATATCAGAAGCACTAAAACAAAGTGTACTTTATATTGTTCTTTGTTGGACTAATATAGTGATGATGCAATGTTCATTAGTTATCAAAGTTATGTAATGTATTTTATAGAAAAAACTGTACAATTTTTTTTTTTTTTTTTTTTTGTAAAAAACTTAGTGCGCCCAATTACTTTTCCACCATATGTGTAATGTCCAATCATTTTTCTCCTCACCGAAGCAATTCTGCACACAGCTCAGGAGAACAAGGTTCAGTGGCAATCCTCCAATCCCACGACCGAGCCAGCTTCCTCCTTTACACGCAAGAACTCAGGGAGCTACTGACCTCTGGAGGACCAAGGCCAGGTGTCCACTTTTGAGCTCACTGGGTGCCTTGCCTGCAGGGTTCGCTGTAGCACGATGAAGTGAAACTGTCCCCGACGTTTTTGCCTCCCTAACCCACGGGAGCACCACAGCCAATGCGACACTCCCTTGAGTCCCCAGCGAAGACCAGCCTGCTTCGCACAGCCAGGACGCGAACCTGCACTGTATGACCTCCTGCACACCATGCGGCTGTGCTTTTAGCAGGTGAGTCACTCAGGGACCCCCCCCTCCCGTATAAGATTTTAACATGTTTATTATACATTCCATTTTTGTCTAGGAACTTTGACATGTTTATAATAAAACAAAACAAACCACACTCCATCTGGCTGTTGTAATTGGCAATGAACTTGCACTTACCCGGATTTGTTTTTATCCAGAATGCTGGGAGCCAGGGCCCTGATGTAAGCGCAGGTACATATTAACAGCAGGATGACCGTCAATAAGCTCTGGAAGTTGAAAATGGCAGACTGCAAAACGAACAGACAGAATTGAGGTTTAACAAGGAATAGTATTTTTTGGTTTCCATTATGGCAAAAAGATAATCTCTCCAATATGTGTGCAAGCCTCCTTTGTGTAAATGGGGTTTAAAAGGGGGATGAAAAGTGCTAGCTGTTTTTCTAACAAGCATGTGGTCTTCATGAAATAAAACTGCAGTGGACATTCCCAAAAACAGCGAAGGCATTCGCTGAAATGCTTTTTGACAATTTAATGAGTACATTTCTGGACAAAGCGTGGCTTTACAGAGTGCCACCCCTGAGAAGAGGGGTACATGTGTGGAAGGAAAATTCTTGGACCTTATGTTATTACCGTATTTATGGAGTACATTTCATTCTTCAAGATTGAGGATCATACCGTAATGAAGCCTTTTAAATACTAGCAAATAAACAAAAATAAATTTCTTGAAGAAGAAGAAAAAAAAGGTTTGTTTTAGCTTTCAAAGATGGAAACTCTTGTTGCCTTAATACAGTAATTAACTTGAAACCTTATTTAGGAAAAAACTGGTAGTATTTTTGCAGATTTGAGCCTCTAGGACACCCTGTAGTGTTGATGGTCTTTTCCTAGAAAACCCTAGAAAAAAAGCGAATAAACTTTTACATTCCTGAATCCCTGCCAGAATAGACCCTGCTGTGTCGGTTCTGCGCCGCACTGCTATGGTTCATCAGACTCTCCCCCATCATCATTTAATTCCAAGAATTATCTCAGGAGCAAACAGATGTGCCATTATAGTCAGAAAAGACTTCCAGGTGATGAATAGGACTCCAAGGGATGGCTGATCTTTCGTCTGCTCCCAGTCTCCAGAGACGTATGCAAATCTTTTCAGACTTCACTATTTTTCTTATTAATATTGTTGTCACAGCTGGTGACAAAGTTGAAAGTTCAGTTTGTCAAGGCAGACAAACAAATGGGGAGTTTATGTGAAAATAATACATTTTAAGCATTTACATTAACACTTGTCACTAATCTGCAAAGCTTCTGCTATTTTTCTACACATTTGGTAGCTTGAGACCCTTACACTTACACAGCAAACAGGGGACGTATTAATGAAGTATTGACAATAGCGGTGTAACACATAGTTAAGGTTTTTTAATGGAAAACTGCTTTCCAGTGGGTTGAGAAACGGACAGACTGGCAATATTATTCACCGCAAGCGGGGGACATTACAGCTCATTGGAGATCACGAAGGGGAACATTTTTCCAGTAAAAGGTGAAAACTGCAGTCAAAATGTTTAAGCTTTTATTAAAAAAAACGTACTGATTCAAAGAAATCTTCTACAGAACGGTGTTCATAAATCACGTAGAGAATTAGACAAGGCGTGTTAATATAATTCTGACTCGACATGTAATCATTATATTGCATTATACACTGTACACAGCAACAAGATATCAAAGTGCGTTTCTTAATTGTATTTATATGGTGAGAGAAAAATCTGATGATATCAATGCATAAATACAGATACGTACACCAACAGGTACTTCTTAACTACACTAGTAAACTAAACTACACTGCAGCCAGGAATGGGACAGACAGGCTTAGTACGTCGGTATTTTGTATTTTATTTTTTAGCGACGCTGGCTGGGCACAAGAAAATAATAAAAATGAATTAACATTGCATGGCTGCATAGTGTTTTGGTGTTAAAACGTTATCAAATGCTCCTATCGATTTTCTTGATTTCACACAGTCATCGAAATAGGTAGTCTAATTAAATGGCAAGCAGTCGGTTTTAATGAATAACATGGGGAACAATAAACGACCCGTTGTAATGAGTAGCAATATGAATTAATGATACATATTGTGCACGTATTATTTTAAAAGGTTATAAACAGCACTATTCTTACCATAGCGAAAATGTTCTTACAGCCACCTCACACTTCCTGTGTGTCCCTGGAAATGATGTAGTTAAAGTAGCTTCTGTGCCTACCTATGATTGGCCAGTTGGACACAGTAAGTCCGCGTTGAACTATTAGTCATTAAACTCTATTTTTTTTTTCATTGGGCAAGAAAGCCACACAACTGATGACGATTTTTTCTGCGCATTCTGATTCGGTCGATATGTGCTTTTTAACGTTCGAATCTCTGGCACCCGGAAGATTGTGCAGTTTAAAGGTAAGACGCGTTATCAACATCAACAGTAACACTAAACAAATGTAAACATAAATGAAATACTTGTTATCACAGAAATAATTCAATTCTATTTTCTATGGATGCATTTACTGGAGGGGAAGCACACTGCTTACGTTGTCTGTCTGCATGGTTTCTGGTGAGGCTAAGCTTTGGAAGAATGTAAACAGAAAGCCACGAAGTTGGCAATGTTTTTAGTGTGAAATGAAACGAACAAATATGCTACACTTGAAGCAATAAGATATATCTGTCACGCCGTTTGCAGGATTAAGGTGTGTTGAACTTGCGAAGTTGGTGTGTTTGTTTTGGTAATGCTGTGCCCTCAGATTAATAAGTACTGTAAGGAAGATAAACAAAACTGCTATACCACAGAAATATGAACATGTTTTTCATATGTAAAATATGTATATAGTACATTCCTAACTGTTTGAATTTGTGAAAAAAGTACTAGTATAACTACCAATCAAGCACTGCTAAAGGTATACCTTTTGTGTCATATTTACTTTTTTTATAAGGTACTATTTATTTCTTTAAAATAAGTTAACTTCTGAGCTTTGTTATACTGGAGTCCATTGAAAACCATCCCCAAAATGCATGCAAATGGGTACCAAGAGTAGCAACGGCTCTGTGGGTTGTTTTAAACACTGTACATTAACCCGTGTACTGACTTTCTTAAAGGACTAATCTTGCACCATATACTTCCCATTCAGGGGGTTCTCCCAACTTCAGTGGCCCAAGTAATACTTTCAGCTTTGTGGGGGAAATTATTTTAGAATCTTCCATTTTCTTTTTATAGAAAGCAGCTAGATTCCTTTCATCTCTGCCTTCCACATATGAGATATATTTTCATGACCGATTTTCAAATGATCCCAAACAAAATCACTGAGTAAAGGTCCGGTCCCTTATTCAAGTGGGTGTTTGAGAAGACAAGATGTGTGTGTGTGGGGGGGGGTAGGGGAAAGTCTTTAATCAAAGGAACAATTTTAGTTGCTGTTTCTTTTTAGTTCAATAAGTAGTGGCTTTAGCCAATTTGTATTATTTTATCCATGCTAAATCACAGACCTGGTTTAAATTAGGATATGAGTCTGGAAGATCTTTCCATTTCTTTGGGCTCTGTTCCAAGAATAACGCACTGCACCAAGCAATCAGCAAACCCCATTGATATTTGTTTGAACCATAGAACTGAAAACGTAGTGCACTGTACCCCTTACTGTATTTACTAATTCCATGTTTACACAACAGTGTCCGTCAATGTTAGTGTGATATGGCATTTTCATTACGTTTGCTTGCCTTTTGTAATGTCTTCCAATCGTTTTTTCTCTTTCATGTGTCACTTCATTGTTATAAATAAAGGTGGCCTGGGTATGGATTTGATAACTGGGATAGATCCTGCCTTACTTTTTTTTATTTTCTGCTCTGGTAACTCTTCCCTATACAATTGCATTATCAAGTAAACAGTCCCCCACAGCAGGAGAGCAAGATTCTGTCCCAGATGACATGTGCAATGTAACTGAAAAAGAAAAAAGTGTGTGTTTGTTTTTTTGTGATTTAAAAAAGAAAACTACAGTATGACTTGCTGTACACTAGAGAACAACATTTAAATCCAGCAAATTCTTTTAAGTCTACTAAATTCTTTATTATTTTGGGAGGGGGAGGTCAGAGGGTGGACAAAATGACAGATAACATCATAAAGGTTTGATTTGATCTTACAATCTTCCTATTGTGTAAACCTGAAATGTAAACTCTGTTTCTCTAAGTGGTAGTAAAAAAAAGAAAGTAGGTTAATTTTGTTGCCTTCCTTAGATTTTAAACTGTACGTGCTGTCTGTGTGCCAAGAACATATATGAAAGTAAGAAGCATTCGAAAATAATTTCAGTAAAAAGACTCTTTGGCTCCCCTTGTAACCCATGGTACATACATAATTTTAAAATAAAAGGGACATGACGTTTTCAACAAGCTTTTTTTATTTTTATTGTTTTTATCAGAGACCACCTCAATTATTCCTTTTGTAAGGGTTTAGAGAAAATATATAAAAGCCTTTTTGATTTGAGGTACTGAGGGATTGAAAGCTCTTGGAACAATACAAACAATCCTACATCTGTGCCACAGACCTGACCATTGATTTAGAGTCAAACTTCCCTTAAAAAAGCCATCCTCAGGGGACACTGCCGAGATTGTAATAAAAGTAGAAGAGGCTCAGTTTCTACTGTATATGGCTCGCTTGCATCCTGAGTAAGATTGATGGCTCCAGTGCAATGGCGATGGGAGCAGGCCAAATTACACGTTGTTTTTATTGAGAAGCAAAATAATGAATGAGATAGTGTGAAAATGAAGCTGTGTGTCCCGAGCACAAGCCCGGCTTGTTTTTACAAATGAGCCAAATGATTGGGAAAGAGGTGGACTGTTTGTTTATGTGTCTACAAAGGGAGCTCAGAGGCCACCCATTTCAACACAGTAACCGGACAGGAAGGCTTTCCAAAGGCAGTCAGCTGTGTCCGACTCGCTAAGGAAATGACATTCAGAATCCGAGGAGGGATGTGCGCTGAATTGTGAACCATTTTGGCCGAATTGTAAACCTTGATAAGCCTAATAAAAGTGTCAAATGATGCCCTGCTGTAATTTTAATGCCTTGTTTTCAGACAGTTCACCTGGGCTAGCCTGCAGTTCTCCTGTCCATTTCAAATAATGGTCATAACACCGATAACAGGAGAGTTTTAATTTGTCAAATGGCCTGTAGCCTCAATAGGGGAGAGCAGCTATTTGAACACTAAGCCAACCTTAGAGTTCCATTACATTTTTCAATTACTATAAATAATGTTGGCACCCTTTGTTGTAGTCTGCACTTAAGACTAATTCAAAAGTTTGAAGTTTTATGAAACCCCTAAACTGTACGCATCGGCTGGCTTGGAGTTTGTTGAGAATCTGGTCAGGATTTAAGTGCAGGTTCTGCTGGTCGTTGTGTATTTATTCAAACTGTAACAAGTCATCGATATAAGACTAATGGTACAGTATGCCCCATATTTGTGTGGTGATGGGTGTATCTTCAAACAGTCTTAGGCTTGCAGTAGTTTGATATAGATGGCTTTTCTAATTAAACAAATATTAGATTTTTATGTAAAGGCCTTATACTGCTGCAATACATACCTGTCGATATTGAGAAACATTAACATCATTGCAAATACCATACAAGGCATCCCAACTCCCAGCTAGTTAAATGCATTGCACATTTTATTTATTTTTATTTAGTGTGTCCAATTATTATTTTCTCCCAATTTGGAATGCCCAATCACTTTTCACTGCAGCAATTTCTCCACACGGCTCAGGAGACCTGAAGGTTCAGTGGGCATCCTCCGATCCCACGACCAAGCCAGGATCCTTTAACTCCCAGGAACTCGGAACTCGAATGTCCGTGAAATACCGACCTTTGGAGGACAAAGACCAGCCCTGCAGGTGTTTGCCTTTGAGCTCCCTGTTTGCCTGGCCAGCAGGGTTCGCTGTAGCTTGATGAGGGGAAAACAGTCCCTGACAGTTTTGCCTCGCTAACCCATGAGAGCGCCAGAGCCAATGCAATGCTCCCTTTGGAGTCCCCAGCGAAGACCGGCCTACTTCGCAGAGCCAGGATGCAAACCTGTGCTTCTGCAAGGTGAGCCAGTCAGGGACCTCTACACATATATTTTTGGGAGATAGCTTTTTTGTTCAAAGAACATAAAAATGGTTTCCTCATAAGCCTCTAAAGAAAATGTCTGAGTTGTTTATTTCTGTTTTAGTACAATTATTGTGTGTTTCTTTTTTGAGAATCTAGCCATTAATCTACTGTAGTTATCGTGTTATCTTTTTGTAAAGTTACTTAGTGCTGAAAGAGTTACTGTAAATGGGTGACGCAGGGCAATTTTTAATTGTGTATTTATAATGGCTTATAGACCCAACACTATGGGGTCCCTGCTGTGTATTAGTGGTAGTAAAGTTCTGTTGGACTTCTTCCAAAAGCTTTCAGCTTGTTACCAAGTATAAAGATTTCCTTAATAAAATCAGAGCAAAGAAGCAGATTTCCCGTGTAACCTCAGGGAGAGAGAGCTATATAGTTTCACTTAACAAATATGTGGGTCAGCTCAGTGCCCTACAGTACGTTACATTTAATAGAATTTTAACTTGCCTGTTCAGGAAGACTAAAACCTATAAACGCCTTGGAATTAATATAAGAGTTCGGGCTGTATAAAACAGGATCCGAAATGGTTTTCTGACAAAAAATATCAGAATAATAAGCAGTAATTACCTTATTATCTGTGCTACACACTAAAGCATACAGTACACAGGTGCACTGACTGTTGCCAAACAAATTAATGTCTATGAAGCATCTAACTATGACACAGTGATTTCAGTCATTATCTTTAGCCAGGCAAAGCAAAGTGTGGTATACTAAAGGAGATGTCTATAGAAGGTCGGAACAAGGACAATTCCTAGCTTTTCTTGAAAGTCATCTAATGCTGCAGGGACCCACAGGGAGCGTTGCATTGACCTGTGCAGTCCCGCATGGACTCCTTGATCAATCCCTACTGGTCAGATGCCCAGGAAGTTTTGTGGGCTAAAACTGCAGCATGACCCTGATAGTGGACCCTAATTGCTGTAGCAGATTGGTTATGTGCTTGCTAAAAGTCTCTTTTTCTTTCTCATAGGCCTTTTATCATTTTGTTTTATTGAATTGCAAAGAAAACCAAGGGGTTTGGAAAGTGGTAGCTTGTAATATTTGCAGTAACGCTGAGACATTTCCTGACCTAGATTTTGGTGGGTACTGTATGTGGTCTGCACAGTTTTTGATACAAACAATGATGAGAAACAGAAAAGTTAATTGCAGATAAGCGAACAGTGTTTTAAAGGATGACGTTAAGTACTGGGGACTTTGTCATTCTTGTGGTATCATAGTGTTGGGGTTGCAATGATATGTTTAAGAGCAAATTGGTACGGGTATGAAATATCAAAGGTATCTTAGCTAATGTGTTGTTCTGTTTCTGTCATCCTGGTGACTTTAAAACTTAGAATTTTTAAAGCACACCAGTGGCCTCAATAGAGCTCTCAGAATTCTAAATATATCAGCTACACCTGAGTGTAATCATCAGGAATCCTAGGAATATGTTTGCTGTGGAATAATGAGGAAAAACACAGATTTTCTATGTTGTCGGAGAATCTTTAGTTTTACACTTTTTCTGTTTGTTTGATAACCAGATAAATACACTTATCATATATACTCATCAACACAGGCAATTTAGCTTTAAATTTACGTAAACATACTTGTTCAATAAATCTGCTTCTGGTGTACAGAGGTCAAGGCTGAACGAGGCGCACCATCACATTCATGCTGAAACGTAGCTGCAGTTTACTTCAGGATCCAGTGTGTTGTTACTATTGAAGAAGATCCCAAAAACGGTAACGGTCACCCCTAAAGATCGGGTTAATGAGTTTGGCAATAGCCATCCAGATGACAAAAAGTAACTCAAAGATAAACTAATATGAATACTATTTTTACACAGAAGTACTTGTAATCTAAAGTAAAATGGTAAATGTGTTTATATTATTGCTTGATGGAACTGGTGAGCTTGTAACTCCCTTAGACTTTAAGTGTACCAATAAATACTTTTTGTGTTAACTGTTATTCAATAGTACTGTTTGCGTATCTTATTATAATGTGACGGGGATGGACGATGCCATTTTAGCCTTTTATTTGAATTGTGGAATAGCACAGATTTTTATTTTTTTATTGGAGAATTTCGTTTTGGATAACGGATTCCTGGTAATCATCACCTGTCCTCCCACAACACTGTGCTCCTAGTGGATGTAAGAAACACATGACCATCTTTTCTCTAGGTAAAGTTTCTTATTCATACAACAAATGTGACAGTTCTCACATCCATCAGAACAGAGTGTTACAGTGTGGAAGGTTAATGGCTGGGTACACTCTGGTGCACCTGATTTAGGACTACTTAGAGCTTAAATACACAAATACAGGAGTTTTAAAAAGTCACCAGGATGTGATAAATTAAACTAAGAAGTGATAGAAAGAAAATAAACAAATACATCCCTATAATAGTAAAATAAAAGTTCCATGTTATTTTAAATGCTCATTTCATAAAACGGGTTTTAATCCACAAGGCACAGTAGCTGCTAGTGTTGCACTGATGATAATAATTAATTAGTTCTCATTCTGGTTCAACAAGCGGTTATCGATGATGATACACAAGATATTGAATCTTTTCTGAAATATTTTCCATAAAAGGTGAAATAAAACACCACAAAATGTTTACAAAGCGATTGATGTTAATTGATTGTGGCAGCAGGGACATGATTGAGAGATTACTGTAAACATATTGTTTAAATAAAAATGGAGTTTACATGTGTTGTTTTCACATACCAATTCCCATCATTTGCAGTTGCCTGGGTTTTGATCTGCCTAGTTATAGTTATAAAGAAGCAGTCCTTAACATTAGTTTCCAAAAGGGAAAAACTTTCTATAAAGAGGAATTGAAACAGATTATATAGCTATTGTGTTTGCAACAGATGTTGCACTTGCAGATTGCTGTTCCAAAGGTTTTGCTGCTTGAGAAAATCATGCTTGACAGACATTATACAGTTGTACTCAAATGCTTACATACCCCAATGGAAATGTGTAATTTCTCAAAAACAAATAATTATAGGAAAAATCTTTTGTAGCAAAAGTTTTGCTTATGTGGATGAGGAATAAGTTACAAGAAATACAATTATTTATTTCAGCAAATGTTTTTGCAAAACTCAAAAAATTCCAATTTAAAATGTATTCATACCCTTTGATGCTATGATAGTATTGTCTACAAGGTACTAGAAATTTCATTATGATAATGCAGAACCTAATTCTAGAAAATGCTGGATTGTAGGTGAACATTCTTAGAGAGTATAAAAAGGTTAGGCATAGGATGATTGCCGTCATTACCAAGAAGTCAATATGGGAAAAAGACCTTTCAGATAGCTCTTTTAGCAAATACAGCTGGAGAAGGATGCAAGAAGATTTCCAAGCATTTGTGTTTCCAAATTTCAACAATTGTTTCTATCATCAAGAAATGCAAGACTCATGGTACTATCATAACGCTCCCTCGGTCTGGAAGAAAGGAGGGTCTTTCACCAAGAACAAGTTGAAGAATTGTGAGGAAGGTTAATAACAATCTGATATTGTCAGCCAAAGATATTCAAAGTGAATTGGCTGCAAGTGGGACTGGGGTTTCTATTTCAACCATAGGTCAAATATTGCATGGTGATGGTCTCAATGGTCGCAGACCAAGGAAAAAGCCACTCTTAGGAAAATGTCACAAGGACATACACTTAAAGTTTGCAAAATGGCATTTGAATGGTGGATATGAGTTCTGGTCAAATGTTTTGTGGAGTGATGAAACCAAAATCGTGCTATTTGGTCACGCTGATTGTCGTTACGTTTGGAGAGGCATACAAAGAAAAGAACACCATACCTACTGTCAAGCATGGCAGTGGTAATATCCTTCTATGGGGCTGTTTTTCCTCTAATGGCACAGGAAATTTAGTACCAATACATGGTAATAAAATGGATTCCATAGCATACCAAAAGATACTGGCATCATCTGAAACCCTCCACTACAAAACTTGGTTTAAAATGCAACTGGACGTTCCAACACAACAACAATCTAAAGCACACATCAAAATCTACTTCAGAATCATTAAAGAATTGGGCAGTAGTGTGGAGTAGTGGTTAGGGCTCTGGACTCTTGACCAGAGGGTCGTGGGTTCAATCCCAGGTGGACACTGCTGCTGTACCCTTGAGCAAGGTACTTTACCTAGATTGCTCCAGTAAAAACCCAACTGTATAAATGGGTAATTGTATGTAATAATAATGTGTAAAAAATAATGTAATTGTGTGTAAAATAATGTGATATCTTGTAACAATTGTGATTCTCCCTGGATAAGGGCGTCTGCTAAGAAATAAATAATAATAAAGAAGAATAATATAAAGGTTCTGAAATGGCCTAGTCAAAGTCAGATTGAGAATCTTTGGTATGAGTTGAAGAAGGCTGTGCACAAGAGAAGTCCCTGGAATTTGAATGAATTGGAACAATTTTGCATTGAAGAATGGTCAAAAATCACTAAAGAATCATGCCAAAAGCTCATTGACAAATATCCTAATTATTTAAAACAGGTTGTTATTGCTAAAGGTATCTCAACTAGCTATTAATTTCATTTTCCTTGTCAGGGTATGAATACTTTTGAATAAGCATTTTTTTAGTTTTGCAAAAAAAAAAAATTGCTGAAATAAATAATTGTAGTCATCTATTTCTTATAACTTTTTTCCTCATCCACAAAAGCAAAACTTTTGCTACAAAAGATTTTTCCTATAATTTGTTTGAGAAATTATAAATTTCCATTGGGGGTATCTAAACTTTTGACTAGAACTGTATGTAGTAACATTACAGAGGTCATCTCAAAGGTCCACTTCAGGTATGGCAACAGGTGATAGATGCCATGTTCTTTTCCAGACACATTTTTAAAGACTGAGCTATCAGCAACAAAAAATCAGTACTTTTTAAAAATCTATTGATCAGCCATCAGTCACAATTCTTGTTGGGTGTAAAAGAGATTTTAACATTACTGCTTAGAAAATCGTTCCCCTACAGTATATTAAATTAAAGGGATTAAAACAAACAAGACGGGTTAACCCATGGTTGTGTAGTTCTGCACACCTGGAAAGCATTAAATCATGTCTAAATGGATTCAGGGGAACAGGGTGCTATTATTTTAAGTGATCAGAGCTGAAGACGGTTCTCTGAATGTTTACAGCTATACAAACAAGTACAACGTTTGTTCTGTTTACACATTCTGCAAACCACCAAAGCAATGACCAAATAATAATTTGATAAACTGGGTTAAAAAGCTATTCTCTATGACTGATACAAATACAGATATTCTAATATCCTGGAAGAATTAAGGGGAAAATGCCTTATATATTTGGTATAAAGTTAAATATACTGTATAATTGTGGTTCGCTTATATTCTTCTGTTTGGGGAACACCATTTTCTTTTAGAATAGGGATCCACAAAATGAAAACTGAGGAAGGCAAGTGGCAAACATGAAAGTAAATGTCTAATGTTTGCCAACTGTTAGCATAGGCCAGTCTCTCACCAAAACAGTGAAAAATACTTTTTATACATTCATTCTGTGTTGATTTGCAAAATAAATTTAGACAATTGCCAAATTGATATGACTGTTGTAGAATATCTGCTTTGTTATCCAACCATATGAGAGGTGCAATACATTTACGAAATGTATTGTTAGATGATCATATGAAACAACAAATGTACATTTTTGTAATTTGTGCTTGTTCTTCCTTTTTTTTTGTTAAAGACAAATTCAAACTGGGTAACTTTCAGATTTGCCTTGTTATAGCTTTACAATGTTTTAAGTTCTTTTCTCAGATGTTGTTTTTCAAACTACCTCATGCGTTTGTGCTCTGTATAAAGTTCATACAGTGGAGTACAGCAGCTGACTCTCTTTACAGTGTCGTCAAGCTTCTCAATAGGTCTTCCTGTAGACATTTTTCAATTAAATAAACAAACAGAAATCAGCTCACAAGGACCACTCCTCGCTCTTAGTCAGCTCTGTAAAGAAAAAGGTTGTTTTGCATTGCCAAGGGCTCTTTAGGAGAAAGGGCTGATAAAATACAAATCTCTTACTTCACTCTCTTGCAATTTTGCACTTCTTGATGTGTGATGCTTCAACTCAGTTACTTATAGCAGTATTTGAAGAGATAGCACAGACGGATGCAGAACATTATCTCTGCTGGCACTTCCTATGTTTAAGTATCAGGTTGTGTGGTATTTTTCATACAGATTTCTTGGTTCTTTGTTGCGGCTCTAATGTTTTCAGGTGTATAATACTTTTGGAAAACTCATTTTTTATCTCTTAAAAACAAAATGTGTTTTTTTTTTTAATGGCGAAAAAATACCAACGTCTTGTTTAGTCTTTTTATTGAACTACATAATCCAGTCACCTTGCAAAATATATATATATATATATATATGCAGTGCTCAGGTGATGCAGGTGCTCCAACAATGTCAGAAACAAAGTTACGGTTCAAAACAGTTCTTTATTTTCACCTTGTTCTCTGTTTTGAGACTGTGAAATAATAATGCTGACTCTACCCAACAATGGGTATTGTCAGCGTTTAAACCACAGGATTCAGTCCCCAAATAATAATACACAAAACAATACACAACACAGACCCGGCCACTTCTCCTGACAGTGTGTGCTCCGAGTGCAGGGCAAGGCAATTACTGTGACAAGTGGTGCAGTGTAGTCCGGGCTCGATGCTGGCCTGTAGCGACAGCTCCCGGATCGTGTTAGCTGTCTATAAGTGACAAACACAGGCAGTTAGTTTCCACAAAACAAACAAAACACTTAACACTCGCATTTGGATTTGCAGTCCATTTCCTTTTTGGTCAATCTCGTAACCACATCAAAGGAACAGATTACATCGTCACATCCCCAATTATACCCTTAGTCACGCCCCCTGCAATAGCTAGTTCAGTCACGTCTCCTCTAATCCATGACTGACACGTTGCGTACCGCTTTAGGGCGATGGCATTGGGCATTGTGACTCTGCCCCCTTCCTGGCTGGCTGGCTTCTGCTGACCCTGGAATGAACTGCCAGACCAACCCTTACGAGGCACTCTGTTCCTGTTAAACAGCGCCCTCACAGATCGGGAGGGAAATTGTTGACTAGGATTCATTCGTTCTGTCACAATATACAGAATGGGATCACGGTGATACAGATCTTGAATATTTGGTTTTTATCTTACTTTTTTCCTTGAAATATAAGACACTGAAATGTAGTTGTAGCTGGGTTGTCTTTTTGTAAAGTTACTTAGTGCTGAAAGTAAATATCCATCTATACAGTTTTTTAATTATTCCTTTTCTTTCTTCCTTTTTCTGTATGCCTGCAAATGCTAAAATACTGTTCCTGATCTAGATGGCTTACAGTAATTATAAGGCATCTCCACATCTGCAACGTGTTTATAATTACACACATTCGTAAGTACAGTATACACAGTCTTACTTTCTGCAAATACAGGTAAGAAACATTTACACGAGAATGCACTGCAGGATTGGGCTGGGACTACAAAAAAAGTGTGTAGGTCATCTTCCAATTACTAATTTCCAAAGATATAGCCCTCTTGGTCCTTTTGAAGTGCTTTCTGTACTGGCTTAGCCTGCAGGTAAATACTGGTTACAAGGGGAGAACATGCAGAGAATGTCCAGTATCTTAACTATACCATCGTTACTGACCTAACACAGTGCTGTGGTGTGTAATCATGAGGTTTCTAATCACTGCAGACAGCATGACTTATGGACTTGTTCTTTTTAGATAATTGAACACAATATTGTAGAAATGTAAATCTAAGTTGACAGGCCAGGAGGTATTGATGAAAGTGTGTTAACTTGGGTCACTGCTGAGAACGGTAACATTAGATCTGGAAGATTATAGGGAATAATTACCTGTTGATTTTCATTGGTGTACTGATTTTCAGCAACTTCCATCTTGGCAGGCTGTTTTTGTTTTTTTATGTTGCATGATTAGCTGAATGTAAATTAAAACACAAAACATACTTAATATTAAAGCTGTGCTTCCATCTCTTGTGAATTTAAAGTCCAAGAAATAATCAATTCCTTCATACAGTACTTTAAAAAGATATTAGGCCACCTCAAAGTATTCCTTTATCCTGTATGAATTAACCTTACCTGACAACTATATGAATCCAAAGTAACCTTACAAAATTGGAGTATAAAAGTAGTTGGGCCTTTTAGTTTCGGGGCTGTTTTGAACAGGTATGCTCAGCAGGATCTCAGGTCTCTACACCCCAAGCCAGTCTGAAACCTCTGACAGCCCATTCTGAATTGGGTTACATTGCTTGGGATGGTACATTTCACAGTATAGTATGTTATGCCACTTGTAACACATACCATACGTTTAATCGTAGATGGATTTAGATGAAAGTTTAATTTAGCCCAGTGTACCTTTATTTTAAAGAGGTACATTGGGCTAAACTAAACTTACCTTTATTTTAAATTATTAACACTTGATGTTCATGTACATACAGTACTGTACAGTAGAATACAGTGAGTTTTTCCTGCTTTACTTTTGTCTGTCTTTGTAATAGACAAGGTGTTTATATGAAATCTGTGCGCTATTATTGGCTGGCCAAAAGAGAAGTTTTAATTTATTATTATTTTTTTGTTGGTGAAATACAGTTTGCCACATTTGCTTGATTTTTAAATATATTGTTCTGCAAGTTAGCCCCAGCTGTGTCTTGCTTAACATGGCAACTTTATAAATGGCATGTTCCGACAGATTGATGAAAAGGAAAAGCTCTATCCATCAGTACGATTTCTCTTGCGGGACTGGTAATGTTGCCTGCATTATTGATCCCTGTGGACAATCAGGACTACTAGTTTGTCAAACAAATTAGGTACTTTATCCTGAGCCTTGTACAGTGGTCATTCCCGAGAATCTGTAATACAAGTGATGCATTTGCTCTCCGAAATGCTTGCTTCTGCCTTGGTAACTTTAAAATTGTGTTAATTTAGAATAGAGGACGTTTAGAATCTTTCCCAGAATATTTGATGCAAGATAAATACTGCAGATGGGTAATTTAAAGGGGTTTCTTGAGTAGTAAGCCAGTGTCATCTTTTTTTATGAGGTTAAAGACTAATCTTCCAGTCCTTAAAGCCTGACATTGTCTACCTAAGGGATCACTGTCAAACTGTGATCCATGCTATTCATTTTAAATCACCTTCATTTGTCCCCCCTTTGGTTAAGGTGACCCTCATGTCTGTGAATGTATGTTATTGTTACCGTTCTTAGGTCATATAACAGGAGCTGTTTTGTGTGTTTTCTTTACATTCCAAAGTATTTCTTAGGGGACTACAGGGTAGATATGAAGTTGTGTGTAGTTACTCTGAATATACCAACAATGCCATGTTCATTTTTTTACATTGAGCAGGAAGATGCATAGCCAGATACTGTAGTATTGGAAAGGCAGCTGTGGGATAACACAGCAGCAAACTAGCTTCAGTTGTTAATGATGTCTTTGTGCCACCCACATACAGTACAGTACAGTACAATACAAGTCCAGGAGAAGCACCTGCAATAGACCTACCTGGAGCTAATACTGAGAGTGATGACGACTTTAACTAGTGTATGGCAGAAGGATTTTATTGGATTTTATATAGCCTAACCCTATCCATGCCACAGACCAGTTTATTTCCCTGTGCCCATTTAAATCTTTGGAGCCAATGACAACTTGTGTTGGTTATCAGTCATTTAAACAAAAATCTGTGTTTAGGCTGCCCAGTGGAACTGTCCACAGATGCAGTTGAATGCTCAGGCATGTGTGTTTTTTTGAGCACCATTTTCATTGGAACAACTACTGTATTTAGTAAAAATGTATAATAGGAATCTGTTTACTAGAAAGTCAATTTTCTCAATAGCATGGATACCAACATAGGCGGGGTATATAAGAGGCTTGGGGAGGCTAAGCCCAAATTGCCCAAAACCTCACAAGAAATTGTTCTGACCAACGCAAAAAATATTTGTGAGAAAAGAAGATCAATTTTTTCCCCCTGCAAGCATGCAAAGCAGGTCTAACAAACATATTTCTTGTTATCCTATTGCACAACCGCCAGACTGCTAGGGCAGCTGGGATATCAAAACCAGCACTGTAGTACAGATACAGGATTTAGTTGCATTTCAATGTCATTGGAGGAGACAATGCTTGGCTGGTTTAACGTCAATTCTTCCCGTCGATCTGAGCCCCCCATACCGCTGCAGTAGGCAGCCGACGAAAACAATGAATCCTTTTCGCTCATTCCCTTGCCTGGAACATCCTCGTCACAATTTCAACATTTATTTGAATTGCTGTTATCTATACAAACAGCTTAATCCGACTCTGGTTTTACAGAACTTGTGGCAAAATATTTTCGTAGCATACTGTCTGTTTTCACACACCACCGTTTTGTGGGAATTTGATAACTGTGATGCTACAGTCAGAACATACTTCCTTCGACTGTTTGAACAAATGCCACCTTTCAGAACACTGTTTGTGGTGCCAGATTATGAATGTTTCTGAAGTTTTTTCTTTAGATTTTTCCAGTTCTTCACTGCATTTTCATTGAAAGCGAGGTCTTTTGAACTTCTGAAAAAGGAAAGCAGAAAACTGCATCTACCTGCTTACTGTACTCTAAATATGAAAACATATTTTAATATTCTGATGAAGATGAATGGTTTTCTTTACCAAAGACAGTTTTCGGATACACAGGTAAACAAGGCTGTACGGTCCTGTTGCAGTATCACCAAGGTCCAAAATACAGGATTTAGTTGCATTTCAGTGTCATTCGAGGAGACAATGCTTGGCTGGTTTAACATCCATTCTTCCCACCGATCTGAGCCCCATATAGATATTTGAAAGTTTACGATAAGAGTGCAGTTATGTTTTTTCCAAATATACCTTCAGAAATACGTTGAATGCCCCTTGATTATAAGTACAATAGTAAGTGCGTGTTTAGAAGTCAGTATTAACAATAATTGATTTAAATTGGTGTGAAGTAATGGAAATGGTGTTTGAAACTGGTGTAGGTACTGTAGGACTGCAGAACAAGACAGCGGATTTAAAGGTTTTAAAAAAACAGTGCAGCTTGTTATCCTTACTGTTTTTCTAATTTGCTTAAATAGGCAGAACATGTTTTAAAGTACAAGCTAGCGCTATGTTAAACTTAATTTATTTGGCAGCCTTATGTTAGGGATAAAAACAATGTCAAATATATATGTAGCATCCCTGAGTGGTTTCGAGGTCTGTTTTGTGCTGTAAATTAGTATACAGAACAAGATGAGAATAAATCCGGTTTATAGCTTTTATTTGTGTCTGTCAGTCCGACTGTTTTTCAAACTCAACACAATGAATGAAACTTAGTATTCAGACTCACTAGTAACAGAGTAATACAAAATAATTATATGTCTTGATTATATATATATATATATATATATATATATATATATATATATATATATATATATATATATATATATATATATATATATATATATATGTAATGTGTGTGTATCAAATGGGTTCAAATGCAGGGAGAAAAGTGTGGAATAGCCTCCCCAAACGAAAGACTCACACACCGCCTATGGATAACAATCTCCTGGTACGCCTTAATCTTTTGATTTGGTTCATTTTGAACTCATAAACATTATTAACCATTGTGGATAATACCAGAATGAGGCTCAATCATCAAAACTGGACATAGAGACCTGACTTTTGCAATTTGTTTATTAAAGGTCTCCTCCAGCACAGGGTTAAGCTCATTCAAGGTCATGAATGTGCCCATTATTTTAGCTGGTTGGGACTGAAGCTCAATCCCTCATTAACGCACCGTTTTAAGTCTTGTGTCGTTTCCCTGTGTAGTGCTATCAGTATAACTTCGAGGCTAGGCCTAGCTCAGGGGTGGGCAATTCTGATCCTGGAGGGCCGTGTCCCTCCTGGCTTTTGTTTCAACTTTGCTCTAAATTACTTAATTGGACCGTGGCCTAGCTGGTAATCCCATGAACATGGCAGTGATCAGCAAATTCAACTGAAGTGTTAAAGCCCTTGATGTAACACTTCCTGATTGAATACTGCCATGTCATTTTTATCTGAATCTCAACCTTCAATTGTGGTTCAATAACAGGATCCCCTGATTCTCGCTCATTTGCTGGAACCATTTAACAATGTGACCACTGTGTTCTGTCATATTATATTGCACGTCCTTCATTGTGGTGAACTACAGCATATGGTTTCTTATTAATTCAAAGAGCTCGGCACTCTTGATATGCTCTGCAAGAGGCATTTAATTTCTAGTGTCATGCTGAGCTGTCTTTTTAGAGAGGGTGTGCATTCATTTACGAGTACATTTACTGTTAATTAAAAAAAAAATGCACATGGAAGAAGTAAATCAGGAGGCTTTGTTTATTTAGTTTTTTATAGCAAGTAAAGAGATTTTTCAAAAATGTTTTTCAGAGCTCTGTTGCTAGAACTAAATACTTGCGGTTAAAATGTACTGTATTGCAGCTCTGTTGCTTATACTGTACAGTAGTAATATAAGGCTGTCCTACTGGACAGAGCTGATTTTCTGGCGTTAAATTCTAAATTGCCTTTACAAGGACTAATTCATTTAAAAATAATGCAGCCAGACTGCGCTACTGGGCCATTCAATATTTCAGGATCCCAAATATTGGTCTCACATTGTGTATGTTTTTGTGGTCTCCTGTAAAGCAAATAATATGTCTCACAGCCAAATTTTAGTTTTCTCTTAAAAAACAGGTTAAAGGGTACATAAGGACCTTTTTATTTCATTGTGTTACATGTTCCCATCTGTTGCTACACCTGTTTACGTAAGGTGTGTGTATTGTTTTAATGTTTTCTTTTTTTTTTTTACATTTTGACCACTTTTTTTTTTTAATTTTTAAATTGCATTCCCAGCCTCAAAATGACTTTCCATATACCCGCATGGACCTCTTAGAACTGTATTTCACTGGTAAATCCATCTCAGTTACATATGTGAGCAGAAGGATGATGGGAAATGTAGTTCTGAAAGGTCCATGCGGGTACATGTGAAGCCATCTTGAGACAGGGAATGCAATTTAAAAGTTTAAAAAAGTGGTCAAAGTCTAAAAATACATTAAAACAATACACACACCTTACATAAACAGTTGTAGCAACACATGGGAACATGCAACACAATAAAATAAAAAGGTCCTTATGTACTCCTTTTAAGTATGAAGGTTTTTAATCACATTTACCTTACTAATTTAAGTGTGTTAAGGTGATTTCTGCAACACCCTTAAACAAGAAGAAGAATGCATTATGTAAGATAACTGATATGCATATGATTTGAAAGAGAGGGATTTTACCTGCCAGTTACAGCAGTCCAGCTTCTTGTCTTTGCTTAATACATCTGTTATTCACAATATATAGATGTAATGCAAAAATTCCAGCTGTGCTGCCATAGGGTGTGTCTCTTTAAATCCAGATTATTTTTTATTTGTTTTAGGAGCAGATTTAAGCCAGGTGCTTGTAGAATGGACACAAGCGTGCGCAGGATTGAAGTTTCATCCGAACCTGGAAAAATCTATTTCCTGAGAGTAACCTGGGAAGAGGATCTTGGGTCAGGTTTCAGTGTGGATTTGTGTGATGGACAGTCAGCTTGGACTGGGAAAGGTAACGTTGAACTCCTGGTTCATCTCTAACACATGCTACCATTATGAGGAAGTGATATTCTTTAGATCAGAGCTGTTATACACAGAAGTATGAACATGTTTTTAAGACTACTTGCTTAACAAAACAGTAATTATATACAGTAAATTAAAAACCAAGACCACTGTGTCTTGAAAAAGCAGGTACATCGTGAATCCTGCAGTCTTTCAAATCCTGCAGTCTCAAAAACAAGTCAGTGATATTTCTAAGCAGCATTTTGATGGCTGGAAATGTATTTCTGGGGTTGAAATCGAAAGTGCACAAAGGAATTGCTCAAAATCAGCACAAAAAAAGTCCACAGTTAAGGTAAGATTGTTTGGAACTGAAAAAGAATGCATGTACTGTACATTTCAACACTATGAAGTTTAAATACGATACTGGATCTTTAAGTGAAGGTAATCATGTTTAATTAGGGGGGGTTCATTCACATTGCAGCCTAAAGATCCAGAAATGTGATTGAAAGGATAGTTATGGGAAAGGCAACCTCTTCACTAAGCATGCCTGCGATCAGTGGCAGTTTTATCCAATCCGTTATTACATTTGCAGAAGTGTGTGTGTGTAAAACATACACCTGCTATGACAAGATTTTGTGAGATATATTTTACCTAAATGACTGCTCATCTTACAACACTGAAAGCCATGATTACATTGCGATGAAGTGCACCTGTTGGGAAATGATGTTGGGCCTGAGGGTATGTGGTGGTGATTGAAACACTGGACTTTGGCTCTTGCTGTAATCCTTGAATCTCGTGTAATACAGTATGTGAACAGCTGAACCTGACTGATTGATTCTGCAGGTCTTGAAGTATATTGAAACAAGCAGTGATTGTACAGTAGCTATATTCATCAGTTCAAGTTCTCTTACATGCAATACAAGAGGATTTTAATAAAGGTTTATGAACTAATCATATAAGGAATTATGTACACTCAGCTGCACATAATACAGGTGTAATTACATTAGGGCAGTGGTTCCCAACCTGTGGTTCGTGAGTAAACTCCAGGTGCTCCGCAAACAACTCTCAAAATCTGGTTACGCAATTCTTGCAAAAAACAATTTCTACAAAATCACTCGTTGTACTACTAACATTACGAAGCAACACAACACAGTCTTTTTTAACCACATGATATACAATTATAAGATATGTATGTAGTCTGCATTTTCCCCCTTTATCTGTTTTCTTTTATCACGGGTGTGTTTATAAATTAATTTATAATCCAGGGCTGGCAATGGAACGTGAAACAAGGAATGTGATTGGTCGAGCAAGGTTGACAGTTGGAGCCTTGTCACATATTTGAAATCACTGCGCTGCCTCACAGAATTGAAAGTACCAGTAGCCATCTTGTTTACAGTTACAAATGTACAGTAACTATCAAACTGAGTGACCAATTACCAGCAACAAAACCCCAAAAGTAGTAAGTAGACATGCCGATTTGAATGGAGAATAATTAAATGAACTGGAAGATGGCAAAACGGAAAAAAATAGTCTTTATATTCTCACCGGTACTTTGTCACTTCAAATAATGTCTTTTTAGCAGTTTGTAAACACTACAGAAAAACACAGAAAGACAGTTCTGCACATTATCCACCCCTCTCCGAGGCGTCATTATTTACATTTTTTGTTTACTCCCGTTCTGCTGAAACAGCATCTTGCACTTGCAGAAAAAAAAAATGAATGCAGTGCTGTCTGAACTCCGCCCCCGGGTGGATCTTTTCAATGGCAGTGTAAAATTCAACACATCAAAGCTCAAGGTTACAAATGGGACTACTTTTGTGTTCCCTTTATTGATGTAAGGATATTTAATTAAAAAAAAAAAAAAATTACCTGAAAAATTACTTATGCTTTTTTTTTTTTTTTTTTTCAAATCCACTATTTGACCTGGATTAAATGCAATAAGGCCCTTCAGGATGTCCGTATAGGTCGAATATACTTGACTTTCATCTTGTGCCGCACAACGCCCCAAGGCGTCCGTATATTTGACGTATACGGACACCCTGTCGGGCCTTATTGCCTACATATAGTACAGCTCCCTTTGATGCAATACCAGGCGTCGCTGTCAAAGCCGCCATTAACTGAGAAAGCTTTCTAATGTGAAAAAAATTCTAACTAAATAACTTACACATCATGAAGTCACATTTGTCTTGTCAAAATTACAGACTTTTTTTTTTTTTAGCCAGCATTATTAAAAAAAATAAAATCTACATCTCGCATTCATGTAAATGCACTGCTTTCTAATCTGTGCTCATTCTACTGCTTACGTTCACTGAACTTCAGGGGAAAAAAAATAAAAAAATAAAAAAACGTTATCTGTCTGTCCCAGCCTTTTCACGCGGCATAAATGTGTTGCACTGCATTGAATATTCCTAAATCCGTTTAAATAACTAAATAATAATAATAAAAAACAACAAAAACACGAAAAACCACAGTTTTAATACTTTTCATTTCCAACAATATATGTGCTACAGTGTTGCCATATACTGTTATTTCAATATGTTTTTGGATAGGTTAGCTGCATGTAGTAACAGAAGTTAATGTGAAGTTATGTACGTTATATAAATACTTTATTTTCTACATGTACTTATACAAGTACACATACACATACAAATTTGTTTAAAAATGCTGTTGTGAAAAATGGTCCGTGGGGAAAACACCTAGTTGGTCCCTACATTGAAAAGGGTTGCACCACTGCTCTAAATGCATTTCATATGAGACTAAAAAAATATGTAATTAACCAATTTTATCAACTTGATTTAAGACAAAACACCAAGATCACCCCCCCCCCACCGATTGTTTGGGTGAACCTGTGCTAGCGTGTGATTGAATACTTTTTCTTTTTATTGTCGATACCAGTGTCTGAAGAAGAGGTTTCTAAAGAAGCCCAAGAAATGGAAATGAAGAGACAGATTTATGTCGATGAGCTCTGTCAGGCCCTGACTGCTGGAGGAAAGCAAACAAACAGCTACAGTTTTGATCTCTCCAAAGATCCTGCAGACAACCGCAGCCTCCATTTCTCTTATGAGAAAGTGCTGAAAGACGTATTCGTAAGTAGCAGATTAAGTAATATTTCCGTTACAGCTGTGAACGAGAAAAAAAAGAAAAAGTGGTTTTGCTGTTAGTTTTAGCAAACGCACCCGACACCATAAGGTTTTACTCAAACTGTGGACTACTGTTTGGTTCACACAGACATGACTGGGAGATAAACTCTGAGATAGTTATTAGTTGTGTAAAATATGAACATATCGTTTCTGTATATTGCATGTGAGGTTAACTTTTTGGAATATCACTAGAATTTGATGTAGACACTGTTCAGGCTTCTGTGTTTACAGTACATCGCAGTGACACACTAGAACTTAAACGCTACAGTGTAACAGGGCTGTACCAATGTGGCAAAGGTGGTTTCTTCTTTCTTGTCTAGATTAACCATATACAATATTTAGAGCACCTTGCTTGTTTTTACCATCTGAAAGTCACACTTAATAATCTATGAATACATTGATCTCAGTGTCAGTACAATTGCAATATTTTCACTGAACTACTGGCAAAAGTAGCCCGCCCCCCCCCCTTCGTTGTCATGTTTTTAAATTACTTGAGCTGGCTCAGAATTCGAACGGGAGCCTAAATTCTGTAGTCCAATTTTACTCCTCAGGCTGGACTGAATTCTAAAGTCTGAATTGGGCTGGGAGGAAATTACATCAATAAATGTCAATCACAAATGTTGTCAGGGGCGGGAACATACCGTATAACGGACATTTTGGCTGGTTTAAATTCGGCGGTTTTGCTACTTTGGGGAATTTTGACTGTTTTTGAATTGCCGTTTTTCAGTTTTGCATTTATATTTCTAATTCCCCAAACACTCAAATAGACGTTTACTGAATTAGATCTGTCTGCTAAAACAGTATCTCATTTACAGTAACTCGTTCTGGCATCTGCAATGTCACTGCAGCAACTTGGCTTAACAACAAAGAAGGTCTTCTAATTAGTTACAGTATTTATCGTCCTTATATAGTCCTTAATTTTAAAGTACTGGTAAACTTTTATGATAAGCATTTGCTATCTCTGTTTTAAAACTTAGCTGTGGTTCACAGCATAACACAGTGGAATGATCACAGTATCATGTAATTGTAGGACAGTATTGCCACATGTGAAAACTTTAACAATATAAAGCCAATACGAAAATGTCACATAGGCACAACTGTAAAACCGATGGGGGCCAAGGTTGCCCCAATTGTTTATTCTAACTTGTATCAAAAACACAAGCGAAGTTAGAAGAAACAATTGGGGCAATCCGCATCGCTTTTACAGTTGTTCCTATTTGCTTTGTGCTGGGCAAGGTTGCCCCAATGGTTTCTTGAAACTTGGCTTTTTGATATCTCCACTTTAAGTGGCTGTGCACTTTTGATAACTTGGCGTTTTTTCACATTTCCAATGGTATAGACTGTAAGATGTTAACATTAATTGAATATACCTTATCCGACCTGAGTGTTGCATAAGGATTTTCTTCCTGTTCTGGTTCGGGTCTAGTCTCGGTTCCTCAGGTCCGCCTGGACCTGTGAAGACCTCTAACTGCTATACAACATCTTTGATGAAGTGTGATGTTCTTTGCCAAAGGTTATGCAAGTTTAGCCTTGAATGCAATTACAACATCCATCACTTAACAAAGTTATGAGGTGCATGCTATGACTATGGGGTAGAATCTCTTTCCCTAGCCATTATTTCCCTGTTTTATGGAGCTATTAATAAAACTTCAGTACTACTAGAGAACTGGAAAAAAATAAGAAACCCTTTAATTTAATACACATTTATACCTCCCATCTGGAAAGTTTAATCAAATACCCCATAGAACAGGGAAATAATGAGGATGGTGGCTTTTTGGTATTGAATAAACCCATTAAGTTAGGGGCTTAGTTTAGGTTGTTAAACAGTTCACGGAATTACACTTACTGTAAATACAGGAACAGATTCTGTCATATGCACCAAACCTGATTGGATGTGTTTAATGATGTTTATAAGCTATTCTCTATATTAGGTTATCAATGATTACATAATTTGAATTCGGCTTTAATGAAATGTCCATTGTCCAGAATTAATTTGCAGTTATGAAATGGGCCAGTGACTCAGCCCTGGGGCTGTTATAACCCATCACTGTTTTAGATGTAAAACCAGCTCCTTGGAGTACTGTCCCAGTTTTTTTGCAGTCTGGCGTCGCTGGCTCATTGGGATTCCTCTTCAGTTTAGGCTAATAACTCTGTGTGCTCTGCTGTGCTCAAACAGAGACGATTGCTATTGCAGAACATGCAGCATTTTGCCAACACTTCACAAATGTGTTATCATATCTTACAGCCTGATAACCTTGCTCCTGTAAATTAAACACAAAAAAAGGATCTTTCCAAGCTGATTTAGCATAAAACAAACTGTGACAACCTGTCGTCCCAGTTGACTCATGGCTTGATTACCCAAGAGCCATTCAATTGGAAATAACTGTGGCCACATAAGAAGTGTGTTTGGGTGGCGAGGGGGTGCGGGAGTGGATTGAGGGAATAGTTATTCGTTGTGTTTCGGCAGGGTTTGGTGCACTCTGCAGGGCTTGTTGTTTTCTCTGTCGCAGTAAAGGACTTGAGAGCAGGTGTACAGAGTCCTGCCACTGGTGCAGTTTAGTCCATAGTAATCTATGGATTAAATGTCTTTCCTCTCTATGTTTTTGCAGTATCTGTTTTAACCCTGGTTTAGTGTCAGATCACTGGCTGATAGGTGGCTGATAGTGGCTGCTCCAAGCTGTTGAGGCAGGCAGTTACTAAATTATTCTTCTGTAAATGGCAATGAAGTAAACTATTCTTTGTCTCGGTTTACCTGATTTATAATTGAATATCACCTTATAGGCCTCTTTCTTTCCTTTTTGTTAGCAGTGTTATAATTGGTGGATCTTGTGAAAAAAGCTATGCAACCTTCATCTTTATCTCTTTACTTATGGTAGTTTGCAAAGATCTCTTCATAGCTTTCGATTTATCGTTGAAATGCTGACAACTCATCTTTTTATCTGTACAATGTGATACTTACTGTATATTGTCTCTGGGGGAAAAAAAGATAATTATATACTTAAATAAACAGATTTGCATTTGTGTGCAATGTTTAGATAGGCCAAAAATGTGGCATCAAACTACTTGCATCAGTTATATAGAAAACTATAAGATATTTCTGAAATAATGCACAATGTAAACACACAGATGCATGTTCAACCACTGAGAAAGGCATTGCTAACTACATAATACCATGCATGGGGGGGGGGGGTTATATATTGATCAAGCTCGTCTCAATATACAGACTTATTTGCTATCTATTGCATCTCTGCAGTATATTTAAAACTCTATTCTGTCATTCTGTTAGAGAAGCTTTTACAGAAGCTGTTGAGGGTATCCTAATCTAGGCTGAGTTATATGCTATTTTAAATACCTGATTTGCTATTTTTTTGAAGGCTGTTTTTAGAAACATCTTTTCAGATTCAGAAACAAGAAATACTTCAGTGGAAAAATACACTTTTGTTAAAACACATCTTTGTGTTCGTATGTCTTTTCACCTAAGCTTCTGTATTTTACTGTATTTCCACCCTTGCTTTTTCGCTGTAAGATGCCCTTTGGGAAGCAGCTTTTCTCCAGTGCACTGCTCCAGTATGAATTGCATGTTTACTTTAATGCCCTGTATTGATTGTCTTTTTTATGCACACATAAATACTCTGGCTGTAATATTTTATTGGTCATGCCAGGCATGGAGACACATACCACTAATAATCAATGGATCCTTTGCATCAGGACAACTGTAAGATGGAAATTATCAATAAAGTAAGAGTAGCAAAACAAAATGCTGCAGTAGAGTACTTCGGGTTTTCACACAGAATCTTTGCACTGATACTTTTTACTATTAAAATAATATAAAAACATTTTATGTTATTCATTTACTGATATTCTTAGATGTCCTGTATAGGCATTTAAGGAAATAAATGATTGGGAAGTTGGCTGTTTGAGCAAAAACTTTAATATATATATATCTATATCTATATATATATATATATATATATATATATATATATATATATATATATATATATATATATATATATATATATATATATATATATATATATATAAATATACACACATGCATCCATACATACAGCGGTAAATAACTGTATGTTATTATTTATTATTATTATTTATTTCTTAGCAGACGCCCTTATCCAGGGCGACTTACAGTTGTAAACAAAAATACATTTCAAGAATCACAGTACAAGTAATAATACAATTAGGAGCAAGATACAAATACAATGACTTTGATTCTAGCAAGTACAAGTATAACAAAATACCATTCAATAACGGAGCCGATAACAGTGTGGTAGTTACATCAGGATATAATTATATACAAACTACTACAGATGAAATAACACTCGTGACAGATTACAGTACTCTAAAATACAGGATTAAATGCAGTAAAATAGGGGGCAGATAAGAGCAAGTAAAGCATATTTAAGGAAGAGTGATAAGTGTCCAGAGGGAAAAAAAGAGGGGTTCTACAGGTGCTGTCTGAAGAGGTGAGTTTTAAGGAGGCGCCGGAATGTGGTCAGGGACTGGGCAGTCCTGACATCTGTAGGAAGGTCATTCCACCACTGCGGGGAGAGGTTGGAGAAGGAGCGGGCTCTGGAGGCAGGGGAGCCAGTCTTCTAGTGCAGGAGGAGAGGAGAGGTCGAGTGGGGGTGTAGGGAGAGATGAGGGTCTGGAGGTAGCTGGGTGCAGTCTGGTCAAGGCATCTGTAGGCTAGTACAAGAGTCTTGAACTGGATTGAGCGGTGATCGGGAGCCAGTGGAGTGAGCGGAGCAGTGGAGTTGCGAGGCAGAGAGAACACCAGGCGAGCAGCGTTCTGGATGAGCTGGAGCGGACGGGTGGCGGACGCAGGGAGGCCAGCCAGGAGGGAGTTGCAGTAGTCTATGCGGGAGAGTACCAGGGCCTGGACCAGGAGCTGGGTGGCGTAGTTGGTGAGGAAGGGTCGGATTCTTCGTATGTTGCTCAAGAAGAATCGGCAAGTGTGTACCAGAGTGGAGATGTGCTGGGAATAAGAGAGGCAGGGGTCCAGGGTGACTCCGAGGTTCTTAGCGGAGGAAGAGGGAGAGAGTGTGGTAGATTCCAGAGGAACAGAGATAGAGAGATCAGAGGAGGGGGAGGAGGAGGAGGGAAAGAAAAGGAGGTCAGATTTAGAGAGGTTGAGTTTGAGGTGATGCGAGTGCATCCAGGAGGATGTAGTGGAAAAGCCTTGCAGGTTTATTATATGTATGAGGTCAGCCTTCATGGTGTTGTCTGGAAAAACGTTACAGAAATATGAAGTTAGATGTTGAAGTATTCCCACATGCTAAGTAAATAGGTATTTTTTTATCCCATATTTCCTGTATTTATATTCTGTGTTTCATCACAGGACTCAAACACACTACCTAATAGGCATGCTTGCATGGAAAGAGAATGATTTACCCAGGCCAGCTACAGTACCTACGAGTGCAGCGTCTGACCCTCATTAAATGCTGTGAGCTTCTACGTTTCCTTTCTCCAATAAGAACGGTGACAGAAAACAGAGATTTGGAAACTTGTTATAACAACGTGTTCCCCCAGGTGATTCATTTAATGCTGCCTTATGCTTTCGTCCATGTTTTTCCCTGGTGCCCAATTCCTTTCAATTTAGCACAGGTACAGGAAACATTAAAATAGTAGGTTTATAGTGTGAGGGCAACCTTATGACATTTGCTAAAATGTCATGGAAGTGATTTATTGTAATAGTTTGCTTTGACTGTATAGCAGATTGGCTTCCTGTTTTTTTTTATTTTCGGAAAACATTACATCAAACTGTTTGTTGATGGATTCTTACTGATGTTGAGAGGTTAGCATAACTGGAGTAAAGGATATAAGTAGTAAAAGTAGTAAAGGATATAAGAACATAAGAAAGTTTACAAACGAGAGGAGGCCATTTGGCCCATCTTGCTCGTTTGGTTGTTAGTAGCTTAATGATCCCAGAATCTCATCAAGCAGCTTCTTGAATGAACCCAGGGTGTCCTCTTCAACAACATTACTGGGGAGTTGGTTCCAGATTCCCATGATTCTCTGTGTAAAAAAGTGCCTCCTATTTTCTATTCTGAATGCCCCTTTATCTAAATTTGTGACCCCTGGTCCCTGTTTCTTTTTTCAGGTTGAAAAACTCCCTTGGGTCGTGTGACAGACTGGCTCGCAGTGGTGACGTCACGGACCAGGAAGTAGAAACCAAAACAATGGATGGGCGGTTGAAGCTGAGTGCAACTGCACTCAGCGTATTTATTAATAAACAAAACAAAAATAAAATATTTAAACAAACAACAAAACAAAAAGACGCGTTGGCCAAACAAATAAACAGCAACAAGTATATTAAATATAGCAATTGTTTTTGCTCGCTCTCCCGTGTTCTCCCGTACTCTCCTCTGTACACTCCACCCCGAGTGCAGAGAGCTGCAGGTTTATATATTCTGGCCGAGGGATTAACTAGTTGTTAATTATCTTATTACTCCTCGGCCAGAGTCTGCACGCGTTTGGTAAGGATGCATGACTGTCAGCTAGTTAAATAATCAGTAGCTGATCAGCCATGCATCCTCACGGGGTTTTTAAATATAATAAAAGACGCGGAGCTTTTATCCGCGCCGCAAACAAAAATACAAATAATAATACATAGGGGCGGGACACTCCGCCACAGGTCGACATTGTCAGTACCTTTTAATATGTTTACTTGTTGTTTGAATTGTGAAATATTCAATTAAAATGAAAGCTGCCTGTTTAGAATCGCCGACAGTTTGCGTATATTACATCAAAAATAACCTTTTTGTGACTTAAAAAGCTATGCTTGTGCCAGGGGTGAAATTCTCAACAAAAAACGTGCAGCTTGAGACAATTTGAGTGCCAATGAATAAATACTTAAAAAATGTATACATATACTGTATATATACACATTTATAACAAAATAAGCCTTAAAAAATAACTGATCAATTATAACCAATTCACCATAAACAAGAAGTTGAAAATCCTGAAAGCGTTGTACCCTCAGCATGTATCACTGTTATGTACTATAATATAACACTTTAGTTAAACCTTAAATGACAAGCATTAAAAAATATTACGTTATGCAGTAACTGCTGTAGAAAGGGAGTTTTGTGTCAAGATATCCTAAAAAGGGATAATGTTATAAAAAATGGTATAAAAAAAACAACTGTGCTATGAAAAAATTATACAAAAGGTCTAAGTCAAACAATGCACAATAGGGGCTAAAATCCCCCTCAAATGTATTATGTAACAGGCACTACTACTACTAATGATGTACCTGGTCATATTAATCTCCATAGTATTCTCTGAAATCATCCCCATTCTTTCCAGACCCTGGGTACTCACCTACAACAGGACCTGGCCATGCTTCAATAATAGCCTTGGATTAGAACATAAATCCCTGTTTCTTTTATTTATCATGTACTTCTTGCTTATCTTACAATAATATGTTCTGTGCGCTTCTCTGTTGGGTTTCGGTGTAGATTAATTACCATGATCTATTCTAGAAAATGATTTTTCAGGCAGAAACAGTGTAAAAGTAGACTTTTTTGTTTTTATTTTATCCCTGGTATTGTGGTTTCTGCACAAGAAACAAAATGGCAAATGACACATTTTCATGAAGTAATATCATTAATGTGGTTTGCTGCTGCTTTTTAATTTTTTTTTAAGATGTGCACGCAAGTGAAAACTCACATTTAACTTAAATAAACTCTTTAAAATGTTTTAGAAAAGGGGACATTGCACACAGAAGAAACACCTCATCGTTTTGGTTTTGGTTTATTACAGTCCCTATAACAAAAAATACTAGGCTAACAAAACAAAACATTGATCACTATTCTTAACATGTACCTTGCAAGTTGGGCCAGTGTTTGAAAGGCGTCTGTATCCCGATTCTGACTCGCTTACCAAATCTGAAGCTGCACTTTGATCCTGTTTTTTTATGTTATTGTCAATCTCTACTGTCCCACACATCACTTGCCAAATTCTGGCAATGTGGTAAATCGGTGTAAGGCAAAACGCGTTATGATAATTATTTCAAATATCACTATGTAACACAATTTTTGTTCCTGGGTAGTAAGTGTTATTTCCTAATTGCTTATGCCTCAAAAGTATAGAAAATGGCTATTATTCCCCACAAACTTTGCTTTTGTGACCAAGACAGTGATATTTTGAAATTTACCTATTTCCAATGAGAAAACGGGCGAATTTGTGTCTTTTCGTTCACATAAAGTCAGAAAAAAAACAACATATGAATCCAAATTAACATGTATTTATACTAAAGTAATACAAAAATGACTACAAAAGATTTAGAAGTGAGTAGTTTTTCGAGATTTACGATTATACTGTAAATCACTTTCACGAATCAGCCCCAAATGTAGTCTCCCATCATGTTCTTGTTATACTGTCCTTGGTAGCGGCGTTCAAAGTCCAGTATATCCTGGTGGAAGCGCTCGCCTTGCTCCTCCAAGTATGCTCCCATGTTCTCCTTGAATTTATCAAGATGAGCATCAAGGATATGGACTTTGAGGGACATCCTACAGCCCATTGTGCCGTAGTTCTTCACCAGAGTCTCAACCAGCTCCACATAGTTTTCGGCCTTGTGATTGCCCAGGAAGCCCCGAACCACTGCGACAAAGCTGTTCCAAGCCGCTTTCTCCTTACTAGTGAGCTTCTTGGGGAATTCATTGCACTCCAGGATCTTCTTTATCTGTGGTCCGACGAAGACACCGGCTTTGACCTTTGCCTCAGACAGCTTAGGGAAGAAGTCTTGAAGGTACTTGAAGGTTGCTGACTCCTTATCTAGAGCTCTGACAAATTGTTTCATAAGGCCCAATTTGATGTGCAGTGGTGGCATCAGCACCTTCCGGGGGTCCACCAGTGGCTCCCACTTGACCTCCCCACAGAGAACTCGGTCCGCTGTGGCCAGTCCCGCCTGTGGTAGTTTGCCTTGGTGTCCCTGCTGTCCCAAAGGCAAAGATATCAGGGAAACTTGGTAAAACCGCCTTGGAGACCCATCAGGAATGCCACCATTTTGAAGTCTCCTATGACCTCCCAGCCGTACTCATCATACTTCAAGGCGTCCAGCAAAGTCTTGATGCTGTTGTAATCCTCTTTGAGGTGCACCGAGTGAGCCAGGGGAAGAGATGGGTACTTCTTACCATTATGGAGCAGCACGGCTTTGAGGCTCCTGGATGAGCTGTCAGTGAAGAGGCGCCACTCATTCTGGTTACAGGCGATTCCGATTGCCTCGAACAGACTGGTCACATTGTGGCAGGAGCAGAGCCCATCTTGACAGATGAAGAAGCTGGAAAAAGGTTGGTGACGCTTCCTCTGATCTGCGACTTGCACACTTTCATCCAGGATATACTGGACTTTGAACGCTGCTACCAAGGACAGTAAAACGAGGACATGATGGGAGACTACATTTGGGGGCTGATTTGTGAAAGTGATTTACAGTATAATCGTAAATCTCGACAAAAACTACTCACTTCTAAATCTTTTGTAGTCATTTTTGTATTACTTTAGTATAAATACATGTTAATTTGGATTCATATGTTGTTTTTTTCTGACTTTATGTGAACGAAAAGACACAAATTCACCCGTTTTCTCATTGGAAATAGGTAAATCTGAAAATATCACTGTCCTGGTCACAAAAGCAAAGTTTGTGGGGAATGATAGCCATTTTCTATACTTCTGAGGCATAAGCAATTAGGAAATAACACTTACTACCCAGGAACTAAAAAAAAAAAAAAAATTGTTACACAGTGTATTTATCAACTATATCATTTATGGCGAACACTGATGTGGATTTTTGACGCATGAAATCCAAATTGAAATCTGATCAGAACGAAAGCTCGGCCAATCAACATGCAGTGATTATACAGTATGAGGAAACAGAATGCAAGCAGCACAAACTGTGCTGAATGAAAGTGCATTTGAGAAACGTTGCGCTAGTGGACTGTGAGTGGATGAAAAGCAGATTAAATAAGTCCCGGTACCCAGTACCGGCATTAAAACAAGTCCCAGTACAGAGTACCGGTGAGTACTGGCAGAATTTCACCCCTGCTTGTAGCTGATCATTATTTTTACCTTCTTTCCACTGCAACTCTCTGTGTGATTGTTGTTTGCTTACAATGAGGGGTCTTTATATATAGAGATTTCTGAAACCAAAGCTCTTATTTTAATGATAAATATCATTGTCCTCGGTCATTTCTGGCATTTCCTTACTTTTTATTTAATTACGATTCTGATAGCTGGGACACTAAGTAAATGAATTACTGCAAACTTTGAATGCAAATGTTGGTTGTAAAAAGGGGAATGAAACAGGTGCATGTTGTCTGTGTAAACAGAACATTCCTGGTTAAACTCACTTTACACAGTTGCCCTGTGGCCTAATAAAGGTATTGGCTGGTGGGCCGATGGTGTTGTCTGAGTGTCTCGTCTGTCTAATGTCTAATGGAGTTTTCCACGCCTTGGCTGTCAGTTTCTGACCGGCCACCCTGTGAATGATCTGAATCTCCTGATCCCTGTCCCTGTTTTAGCATGTCTTTTAGTAAGGGAGAGTGGCACCCCTCCCAGTTGTCCAGTTTGATTTGATACCTCCTCACGGCCGACATTATTTTGTAGTGTGTGCCATCGATTTTATTGCCAGTGTGTCTTCTTCACAGCTGCGAATACAACCAGATTATTTTGCTTTTGGTCTGTTTTTTTTTCCTTACTCAAACTTTGGGACAAACAGATTGCGCCTGGCTGCTCGTCTTTCCCCAAACTAACAGAGCGGAGGCTCTGTCCTTACTTGTACAGCTGTGGTGAAGTCATTGTGAGCAGTTGTCATTTGAGGAGTTTTTTTTTTTTTTTATATCTTCCTTCTTGTAAGCGCTGCTTGATTTACACCTATCAGTGTTGAACAAAACATATTACTCACTGGTGTGAGGTTTACCTCATGGATTTCATGCTACTAGGTTTCTGTTTGCAAAGCTCTCCAGCACTTTAGTGGTGCACTGCCATTGCCACCCACCTCAAAGTACAACCTGCTATGTCCAGATAGGAGGGTGTTTATATAATTCCAAGACCCCCTACATTCAAGAAACTCTTCTCCAATGGAATAATGTTTTGCTTGGGAAGAACTCTTGAAGTTTGGCAAATGTTCCCCCTGAAACATGTTCTTGCTTTAAACGCAAACCTGTCACCACTTCTCTTTTAAAACCTAAATATTATTATTATTATTATTTATTTCTTAGCAGACGCCCTTATCCAGGGCGACTTACAATTGTTACAAGATATCACATTATACATTATTTCACATTATACAGATATCACATTATTTTTACATACAATTACCCATTTATACAGTTGGGTTTTTACTGGAGCAATCTAGGTAAAGTACCTTGCTCAAGGGTACAACAGCAGTGTCCCCCACTGGGGATTGAACCCACAACTCTCCGGTCAAGAGTCCAGAGCTCTAACCACTACTCCACACTGCTTCAGCAAATACATTTACAAAATCAGATGGTTGCCCGGTTAAGTTGTCAAAAAACAGAAATAAAAAAAACAATCCGCCCATTATGTCTTTTACATCGTTTATTCCTCAGGGGTTGCGCAAAACTCTTGCTAGCTTATCTAGTTAGGTAGTTGTTAGCCCTCAGGACACAGTTCAGGAATAAAACCACAAAGATACAGTTTAGTCCCTAACTCTATTTGGCATGGCTAGGGATGCCTCTGGGGGTAATGTTTAAAACACTTTTAAGCACTGATGCCAAAAGTTCATATCACATAACTGCTGTGTATTTTGAAAAAAATAGGACATAATGGCTCCCTGCAGTTAACTTCATGTTAAATTGATCTCAGCATGCCTTAAATATTTAGCAACTAGGAAGGCTTATCACTTAAAAACAGTGGAGGCTATTGTGGCTCAGAGAACAAGAAGCACACAGCAAATACAAAGAGGGATAAATGTAAGAGAATGAGAGAGAGAGATGCTTTATACTCAAGCAGTCACAAATGTTCAGTGCCTTTGGTGTGGTGAGGTGCTGTGCTGCAATTCTGGACTTGCTTGGATGAGCTGTTGGCACTATGAAATCATATTTCTGCACTTTATCTTGTTGGTAGCATAGTGCTTTGCATCCCACCTGAATCACCAGTGCAAACAAAGCTTACAGTAAGAAATGCTATCTTGGGACCTGTCTTCATTTTCTGTGTAATCATCTCTGGCCAATTTAGCCTGAATGTGAATTCATAAATTAGCACTTGAATGGCTAGTTTTACTTTTAAATTTGGTAGCTCCGGGAGCTATTGGCTTCGTGAATTCATGTTTAAAAATGGGAGCTTGACCTTATATTCAATTTTTTCCTTTTTTTTAATAATGTGTTTTTAAAAGACAAGAAATTGCCCCGCTTCAGTATACAATAGAACCCTTTGTACAGGGATTAACGTTATTGCAAAACTTTACTATGCCTAAATCAGGCTATACAGAGTAAACTGCCTTGTTGGTTGTGCTGTAATTGAAGTCATTCTTTTCAAAAGAGATTCCAAACAGGATACCCAAGCTAAGCAAAATCTTTTCAAGAAAAGATTTATATATATATATATATATATATATATATATATATATATATATATATATATATATATATATATATATATATATATATAATATGAATGAACATAAGAAAGTTTACAAATGAGAGGAGGCCAACGTTTCGTTGTTAGTAGCTTATTGATCCCAGGGGGAACATTTGCCAAACTTCAAGAGTTCTTCCCAAGCAAAACATTATTCCATTGGAGAAGAGTTTCTTGAATGTAGGGGGTCTTGAAATTATATAAACACCCTCCTATCTGGTGTGGTCTCCCTTCTGTTTTTTTGGTTTTCTCCTATATATATATATATATATATATATATATATATATATATATATATATATATACACACAGTACTGTGCAAAAGTTTTAGGCAGGTGTGAAAAAATGCTGTAAAGTAAGAATGCTTTCAAAAATAGACATGTTAATATTTAATATTTTCAATTAACTAAATGCAAAGTGAGTGAACAGAAGAAAAATCTAAATCAAATCCATATTTGGTGTGACCACCCTTTGCCTTCAAAACAGCATCAATTCTTCTAGGTACACTTGCACAAAGTCAGGGATTTTGTAGGCATATAGTCAGGTGTATGATTAAACAATTATACCAAACAGGTGCTAATGATCATCAATTCAGTATGTAGGTTGAAACACAATCATTAACTGAAACAGAAACAGTTGTGTAGGAGGAATAAAACTGGGTGAGGAACAGCCAAACTCAGCTAACAAGGTGAGGTTGCTGAAGACAGTTTACTGTCAAAAGTCATACACCATGGCAAGACTGAGCACAGCAACAAGACACAAGGCATTTATACTGCATTAGCAAGGTCTCTCCCAGGCAGAAATTTCAAGGCAGACAGGGGTTTCCAGATGTGCTGTCCAAGCTCTTTTGAAGAAGCACAAAGAAACAGGCAACGTTGAGGACCGTAGACGCAGTGGTCGGCCAAGGAAACTTACTGCAGCAGATGAAAGACACATCATGCTTACTTCCCTTCGCAATCGGAAGATGTCCAGCAGTGCCATCAGCTCAGAATTGGCAGAAAACAGTGGGACCCTAGTACACCCATCTACTGTCCGGAGAAGTCTGGTCAGAAGTGGCCTTCATGGAAGACTTGCGGCCAAAAAGCCATACCTCCGACGTGGAAACAAGGCCAAGCGACTCAACTATGCACGAAAACACAGGAACTGGGGTGCAGAAAAATGGCAGCAGGTGCTCTGGACTGATGAGTCAAAATTTGAAATATTTGGCTGTAGCAGAAGGCAGTTTGTTCGCCGAAGGGCTGGAGAGCGGTACAAGAATGAGTGTCTGCAGGCAACAGTGAAGCATGGTGGAGGTTCCTTGCAAGTTTGGGGCTGCATTTCTGCAAATGGAGTTGGGGATTTGGTCAGAATTAATGGTCTCCTCAATGCTGAGAAGTACAGGCAGATACTTATCCATCATGCAATACCATCAGGGAGGCATCTGATTGGCCCCAAATGTATTCTGCAGCATGACAACGACCCCAGACATACAGCGAAAGTCATTAAGAACTATCTTCAGTGTAAAGAAGAACAAGGAGTCCTGGAAGTGATGGTATGGCCCCCACAGAGCCCTGATCTCAACATCATCAAGTCTGTCTGGGTACATGAAGAGAGAGAAGCAACTGAGGCTGCCTAAATCCACAGAAGAACTGTGGTTAGTTCTCCAAGATGTTTGGGCCAACCTACCTGCCGAGTTCCTTCAAAAACTGTGTGCAAGTGTACCTAGAAGAATTGATGCTGTTTTGAAGGCAAAGGGTGGTCACACCAAATATTGATTTGATGTAGATTTTTCTTCTGTTCACTCACTTTGCATTTTGTTAATTGATAAATATAAACTATTAACATGTCTATTTTTGAAAGCATTCTTACTTTACAGCATTTTTTCACACCTGCCTAAAACTTTTGCACAGTACTGTGTATGTGTGTGTGTGTATATATATATATATATATATATATATATATATATATATATATATATATATATAAGGAAGTGCAGTTGAATCCAGTTTGTAACCTTAAACACAGTTTGAACCCCCTGATGGTTTTGTTAACTCTCTGTTGTAATATGTCACTAAATGAAGTCTCCTTGCTGCTCTTGGATACTTGATGTTGTTTTTCACAGAGAGGTCTGCCTTTGCTCTAGATATTATGTCTCTCCGTGTTTGAGCTGCTCCAATCACTACCTTAAGTTGTGATCCCTTGGTGAGTCTCACTGTCTTTGTGTGGGTTATAGGAAGTCCACAAATTGCTACAGTGAAGATAGACAGTTACTCACATGTAGTCTGGATTTTGGTGCAACAGTATAGCAACGCAGAACAAATAAAAGTGCAAAATATGGTGTGAAAATATGGATTCCCCAATGGCGTGTGGATGGTGGATCCAATATAAATAGTAATAATAAAAATGTCTGAATAAAACTAAAAGCAAGTTTTCCTGCTGGGACTGAACAGCCTCATTCCATTCAAATTACGTGAAACCCCACATACACTCTCTCTCTCTCTCTCTCTCTCTCTCCTCTCTCTCTCTCTCTCTCTCTCTCTCTCTCTCTCTCTCTATCTATCGCGCCACTATAGTTAGGGTTGAGTAGGTAGTTCAATGTTAAACCCCAGTTTCTGTACTTTAATAACTTTGACCCTGGATTTTTGGATGTGTGGTCCCTTTGCTTAGATTTCTCTGTGGGCCATTGTATTCTCCTCGGACATGCGGATTCAGAGTTAGTGGGGGAAAAAAATCTGTGTTTTCGGCTGTTGTTTTTTTGTCAGTTTCCAGCTCAAACGATTTGGAATTCTTGTTTCACAATTTTAGGGTACAAAGGGACTGGCCCAGAATAGTACCTTTTTTCTGGTTTGGTGAAAAAGTATTAATCTATTCCAGAGTTATATGGATTTTAAATGTTGGTTCTGAGCATGCTCAGTACAGATCTTGCAGTTATATGTTTGATCTCGAAAAAGGAATTGGCCTCAAATATCGTTTTTCGTGAGGGTCTAATCTTGAGGCAGAAAAAAACTGACTGAATCATATATCTTTAGTAAACCATGACTTGTCTGTATATAATTGGGACTCCATAAGATTGACTGTAACATTGTCTTTTCATGTTGAGAGTGGGAAATGTGTTTTATTTTATCTTTTTAAAATCTTTTTTCAGCTGTTCTGGTGAAAATATAAGTACTCTGGCGAAAAATGAATTTAGAATGCCATTTCTTTTGTCGTGAGGGGATCTTCTCTTGTGAGGTTCTTTCGTTCTCGCGAAAAAAGAAGTACTCTGGGGAAAAAAAAGAATAGGGACGACGACCTAGGGACCCGTTATTTTTGTTGTTGAATGTGTGTGGTTGTGCTTGTGTGTTACTGCGCGCTCTGTATCTCTCTCTACACCAGCTCATTCTCCCTGACTGTCAGTTCTGTGTGTGAGGTGATTACGTCACTATGCTGTAGAGGTTAGCACATTTGCCTAGCACGCCAAAGGTCAGTGGATCGACAGTTTTTTTTTTTTTTAATTCTACTTTTATAGTAACATAATTTATTAGTTTTTGTTCATGAGTGTGAACATCCAAAATGCCAACAGTGTATTACATTGTATATATTACATATTTTAATTGTGATAGTTTTCAAGAGAGGACGTTTAATTTTACTATCAACTATTAAGTTTTGCTGAGAGAGATGTTTGTTTTGGATTGAGACAATAAAAAATAAATAAATAAATAAATAAATAAATAAATAAATAAATAATAATAATAATAATAATAATAATAATTCACATAATTTAGGTGTTTTATTTAACATCATGTAATCAAAGAAATTACAGAACGATATCGCAAAAGTCTACCGGAAGCAATAATAGTTGTTCAGTAGTATTTAAGGCATGTTGAATTTCGAAATGTCACAGTTTTTCGTTAAGTATGGGAAAACTACAAAGCGGTATGTAATTCAGTATGTTAACGTAGCATTATGCGTGTGTATGACATAACATATGACATCAGCAATAACATCACTGATGACTAATCACATGATAAATGCTCCCCGAAGACTGGCCATAGGAACATAACACTGGGAAATCGTTCACCATAACTTGGTCCCAAAGCGTCTGGTAGTTGATCAGTGTAATACAGACAGTCCTTCCACATCAGTCATAGTGATTAAGATCACTAGTGTTCGTGGAGTTATAACGGACTAGCCAATTATCAAATTATTATGGATGAAAGGTGAAAGAAAGAGAAAATTAACTATCAACTGTGAAACACGATTTTAAAATAGACATTACAAAAGTTATTAAATCCATTAAAAAAAAAAAAAAAAAAAACAGCAAATGGTATGAACTCAACAAATGTTTTGTCATTGCAACTGTTCCACCAGTTACTTTTGAACATAAAAGAAACGACATCCCAGTATATGGAATTATGACATAAAACATTTGCAAAATTAAAGATTAGTGAAGATTTAAAGAACATTAAAACACTTTTATGTTTAAATGTATTTATTTAGCACGGTACTGTAAAGCCATAAATATTTGCAACCCTTTTATTATGCGTCTTTCGCGTATGGGGAAGAAAAAAACACAAACAATGTTGGCATGAATATCAAATCCCACTAACAATACATACTTGGTATATTGCAACAGGTCGCCAACATTTCTGTAGCAAAATAGGTTTTATTGGTGTGATTCGCCAAATACTTTGGTTGCAAATATTTATGGCTTTACAGTATCTGAAATAAGTGAATATTACTTGACATTTAGATGACAGTAATGTAATACTTCCCCACATACAGTACAATTAAATCAAGTTTGAACAGATTTGTATATGGCACTGCCACTTTACAGATGCCAAGCCATTACTGCTAATCAAAAATCACTTGTGCATATTTCACATATGAACTATTTTCCTCAAAGAAGCATAATTGTCAGAAAATGATTTGGTCAATTAATATATGAGAGTATATCTGCTTTACTGTAGAGTCACATGGGATTCAGGTAGCCAGTCTTAATGAAATTAATATTTGTTTATTTAGCAGATGCCTTTATCCAAGGCGACTTACAGAACTATGCATCAGCTGCAGAGTCACTTACAACTACGTCTCACCCGAAAGACGGAGCACAAGGAGGTTAAGTGATTTGCTCAGGGTCACACAATAAGTCAGTGGCTGAGGTGGGATTTGAACCAGGGACCTCCTGGTTACAAGCCCGTTTCTTTAACCACTGGACCACACAGCCTCCTATAATGCCAAAAAGACCCTAAGCTGAGCTGGAGTGAGACAGAGCTCCACAGTAGCTTCCATCTGTAGCCTCTTCACAATGAGAGATACATCTTCTACTGTCCAGGTCCCCAGATACCAGTAAGATGTGCTTCCTCATATGCTCCTCCTATTTATAGTCCTTTCAGGCCAACAAAATACAATGTACATGTTTCAGTGTTTTTTGCATATTTCTAGGCTCTGGGAGTGAGACCAAACTTACAAAATGTTTAAAAAAATATATATGTACAAATTATACAATTATACATTTATAAAATGATAGACCCCCTTTTCACCTCAATTTCAAATGGCGTTGCAACCTATTTTCCGATAAATAAAGATCTAGAAACAACCCGCTTCCAAACAACATTTTCTGAGTGGAATAAAAACAAGTGTAATAGAATAACAGCAATAAACAACTCACTTTTTTTTTTTTTAAGCTTTCAGGAAATGTCAAGGATTTGTTTATGTTTTTATCCAGGTATTAATCTGACCCCTTTTTTGAATTTTTTGTGATTTGGTATAACCATGGTCATTTGTTTATTATTCCCAATGATCATCTACCTATCTGTCCGTGTAATTTAATTAGTTTCATTTATTTGTTTTCTGGGTAAAACAGGGTATTACTCCAGACCCTAGTCGGCCAATTGAGCGCCGCCCCCTGGAAGCTCCCGTCCTTGGTCGGCAAAGGAATAGCCTGGACTTGAACTCGCGACGTCCAGACTATAGAGCGCATCCTGCACTCCATGTGGAGCGCCTTTACTGGATGCGCCACTCGGGAGCTTTTATACTTGCTTTTAAAAGAGCTGTAAAAGTTTCATTTCCTCTGAGCTCTGACCACATTGTACTATAAGAAACATTATTATTATTTATTTCTTAGCAGACGCCCTTATCCAGGGTGACTTACAATTGTTTCAAGATATCACATTATTTCACATTATACAGATATCACATTATTTTTACATACAATTACCCATTTATACAGTTGGGTTTTTACTGGAGCAATCTAGGTAAAGTACCTTGCTCAAGGGTACAGCAGCAGTGTCCCCCACCTGAGATTGAACCCACGACCCTCCGGTCAAGAGTCCAGAGCCCTAACCACTACTCCACACTGCTGCCCACACATACTTGGTTGTTTTTATTTATTATTATTCTACATACAACTTTTGAAATAGTTTATTAAGCAGTATTGGAAATAGAAAGTGCCATTGTTTATGTTTGCAGCTGTATTTCTGCCGGTATGTTCCCATACACTAGAGGGTCATTATTTCCAGTGGGCTGCCTTGCTTGCAGTTCATGAGCTAAATCTGAATCCTTGTCTGTTTTCTACTTGGAATCCTAACAGACAGGAGTTACTGTAGAAGCTGCTTTCTAATCGCTGAGGCGGATTGTTGTGACAGGAAGCGAAGGCGTACCACAGGCCTTGTAGACCTGCTGCTCTGTTTCCCTTCACACCCTGTTTCCAGGAAGCTCTGTGCTGAGATTGGAGTCCACTGTCCCTCCTTCCAGAACTTCCACTCTTTATCGTTTTAACGCCTCCAGTGGGTGGGGAATGGGGAGGCGGCAAGATCCTTCCACTGCGTATTTTACACCGCTGTTCACAAACATTGCGACTGCAGACATCCTGTCTTCAAAATACCAACGCCTGCCTGCCGGGGTTATTTTCAACCAAGGAGATGAATTGGAAAATGGTCATTTTAAAATATTAAGGGCAGGGTTTATGGAAATGTTAGTATAATCGGAAGGAATAAATAAATGAATGAAATTAAATGAAAACAGAAACCCCAAAAGCAGTGTGGAGTAGTGGTTAGGGCTCTGGACTCATGACCGAAGGGTTGTGGGTTCAATCCCCAGTGGGGTACACTGCTGCTGTACCCTTGAGCAAGGTACTTTACCTAAATTGCTCCAGTAAAAATCCAACTGTATATAATGGGTAATTTGTATGTAAAAAATAATGTGATATCTTGTAACAGTTGTAAGTCGCCCTGGATAAGGGCGTCTGCTAAGAAATAAATAATAATAATAAAAAAAACCCCACCAAAGCCACCACACATTAAAAACAAATTCCTATATGTTGCAATGCCTTTTATATTTATTATTCCTGTCATTAATAAACTTAATCCAAGCACGTACCCCGGATTAAGCTTGTAAAAACTTGACTCGAAACAAAGTACTCTTCAGCTGAGCATGATATTCTAGTAATAACATTAATAAGTAACAATAATAAATATTAAAATGGTCTCAGTATTGCAAGGATACATGCAGCGGTAGTCAATAACTGTATGTTACAGTATGAGTCTACAGTCTTCTGTAACACAATTATTTCTCAGCCATGTTAATAAACACATTTGTTTCTTATGATATTATAGTATACATATGGTGTGGTTCACCACAGTAAAATAAACAGTAATTTTTGGTGCATTTACTATGCTTTCCATGACTTTCCTATGATCAATCATACTTTCAGTGTTTCTAGACTTTGCTACAGAATTCTGTTACCATTGTATAAGTGTCTTCATTTCCAATCAGTGCTTTCTGTAGAGCTCTCTTTTTAACACATGCGTAACATTAGGGTTAATTTTGTCCACAGTGATCATCACAGTTTAATTGACAAGTTACCATATTTCCATTACAGATAATTTAGATAAAGTTTGAAACAAAAACTTAAGTGCTGTAATAAATGAAAAATAAAAAATATACTTTTTGGAAAGTTGAAGCCAATTTCAATAACATCACATCACAACATGTTTCCATTTCCATTTTTTTTCCTGTTGTGAAAACCTTAAGTAACTCCTTCAATTTGATAAAACTACTAGACGTAACCTATTTTAGATTGAAAACATTAAAGACAGAAGGATTAACCTGCAGTATGTGTTAGTAAGACTCTTAAGAACTGGGCAGACACATGGCAAATGACATTTAATAGAGAAAAGTGTAAGTAATGTTACAACTTTACAATGCATTAGTAAGACCTCATCTAGAATATTGTGTTCAGTTCTGGTCACCTTGTTACAAAAAGGATATTGCAGCTCTAGAAAGGGTGCCAAGAAGAGCGACTAGCATTATCCCGGGTTTAAAAGGCATGCCGTATGCAGACAGGCTAAAAGAATTGAATCTATTCAGTCTTGAAGAAAGACGACTACGTGGTGATCTGATTCAAGCATTCAAAATTCTAAAAGTTATTGACAATGTCGACCCAGGGGACTTTTTCGATCTGAAAAAAGAAACAAGGACCATGGGTTACAAATGAAGATTAGATAAAGGGGTATTCAGAACAGAAAATAGGAGGCACTTTTTTAAACAGAGAATTGTGAGGGTCTGGAACCAACTCCCCAGTAATGTTGTTGAAGCTGACACCCTGGGATCCTTCAAGTAGCTGCTTGATGAGATTCTGGGATCAATAAGCTACTAACAACCAAACAAGCAAGATGGGCCAAATGGCCTCCTCTCGTTTGTAAACTTTCTTATGTTCTTATACAATGTTGTAGTTTCTGCTGACTATAACTGATGTGAGCTTTGTTTGTGCAGGTTCCCCCTTGACTGTATTAGTGACTTATAACGCTTCTCAGTTCCACCCTATAGTATACATATGGCTTGTATATTTTTCTTGTCCATTATGGAATACCAAAAAGAAAAAAAATAGACCATTAATAACACTGCTGATGAAAAGACAGACGGGTTAAACTGGGGAGGGCAAAAGAAATAACCTGAATTGGCCTTACCCTCCAGCTGAACCCTAAAACACACATGGGCAAAATCTTCGAATAATAAAGAGAAACAGATGTAAAAACTTCACCTGGGTAGACCCGAGACCACGTAAGCATGTGTCCTTTAGGAAGTTTAGAATTGGTGTTATCACTTCTAATGGGAACGAAAGCCATTATCTGTCAGACTGACATGCCTGGGTTAAGAGGCATCCAAATGTGCACTGGTGAAATGGCGAGGGTGAAACAGGTTATCAGGCCTTTAGCTGGAAAGACAGGCGTCTGTTGAAGGATCGGTCTGCAGGAAGTTTGGCTTCTTTGATTACTCAAGTATGACTTCCCTGCTGCTTTTAATATAGAAATGCTTTGTACTTTAGGTGCTTTTCTTTGCCAGCGTTGAGTAGGAATCCAACTAGGGCATACAAGAGCAGACCCAGCTTATGGAAACGTTATATAATCCACATTTTCGTGATGGTTAATATCATTCTACGTGTGTTCAGTATGATTCTCTGTTGTTGTTTCTCCTTACATCACTTTTGCCATGCTTACTAACTATGATAGTGGGGAAGCATGTAAGTGTTGAGCACATAGGTGAAGCATTGCACACTGAAGCCTGTGCATCACTAATATACTTCCTCACCTAACTTCTCATTGTATTATTTAGTTATTTTTTAGATTCTGACCACTTTTTTAAGTGAACATGTGAAGCCATCTTTAGGCAGGTAATGCAATTTTAAAAGTTTAAAAAAGTGATCAAAATCTAAAAAATAAAATAAAACAACACACACACCTTACGTAAACAGTTGTAGCAACACATGGGAACATGTAAGACAATAAAATAAAAAGGTCCTTATTTACCCTTTAAACAGGTAATGTAGATCATGAATTGGCTGTGTGTACAGGATATTAATCAATTAATCTGTATTTTATATAGCGCCTTTCATAGTGGACCACCATCACAAAGTGCTTTACAAGATGCAGTAACAAGAAGAACATCCATAATACTTTAAATACAGAGAAATGCATAATACATGATATACAGTAAAATAATAATAATAATAATAATAATAATAATAATAAATAAATAAATAAATAAATAAATAAAAAATCATAATAAATTAAATACAGTGGAAATTGCATAATACATGAAATAGTAGCAGCAACACAGCAGCTAATAGCAGATATCAGGTTTAAAGAGCATGGAAAGCAAGAGAGAACAGGTGGGTCTTGAGAGTTGATTTTAATCCTGAACTTTACAGGTAGCCAGTGCAGCTGGGCAAGACGGGGGGTGATGTGATCACGTTTTTTACATCTGGTGAGGATCCTGGCAGCGCCATTCTGAACCAGCTGCAGTCGGTTTATGGTGTGTGCCGGGAGACCACCATATAGAGAGTTGCAGTAGTCGAGTCGAGAGTAGACAAATGGGATGGACTTTGGAGATGTTTCGAAGATGGTAGAAGAAAGATTTGACCACGGAGGGGATGTGGGCATCAAAGGAGAGGTTGCTGTCAAGAAGTACACCAAGGCTTCGTAATGTTGGGGAAGGCAGCAGCAGACAGTTTCCGAGGTTCAGGGCAGCTATATTTAGATTCTTCAGTTGAGTTTTAGATCCTACTAAAAGGAGTACATTACCAATACATTAAGCCATATATTGGGTTTCTTGGATTGTGATTAAACTTGTTAAAGGCATCCATCATATTTTACAAGACAATGTTGAGCATACAGTCCTTGTAGACCACATTACAGTACAGTTGTATGGATAAAAAAAATATTTCAACAACCTTGAAATAATGTTAACTATAAATACATCTGATGCAATGGCTAGGGCTATATAAGTCTAGTAAATTACTATGCCAGACTAGTACTTTATGCTACTGTACTGAAGCCCATTCTGTGATTTGTACTGTAGAGAAACAGATTGAAAACAATCCTGAGCACACTAGTGACCCTAGTGTAAAATGATATGCATTTACACAAGGATTAAAATGGTTACTTGGTGAGTAATGAATCACCTGCTTGCAACCAATATTACTGTGGGCCAGGGAGCAGTGGGTTAAATAATGAATTGATAGGGGAGTTAGGGGAGTGCTCTCAGTGCACAAGCACAGCCCACTAAATACAAATAAGTTTCGCCTCTTTGGGAGAAGTGATGGATTAGCTCCTTAATCTTTAGAATGGAGTAACAGCTGTTGTGGGTTTCAGATTACTTTAAGTACTGTTTTGTGATCATCTGTAACCAAGAGGCAGATGTGTATGGTTCTGGTTCAGGACTAGAGATAATAAAATAAGTTGTCGTTTTGAGAGCAAATGGCTGTTTATGGGGCCGTAGTTTGGGTACATTATACCTTAGTTGTGTAGTGTTTCAGTTGCTTTGTTGAGGCTGGAATTCAAGACAAATAAAATCCAAAATCTAATCTCAAATCCTCTAGAAGATGCATAGAATCGGGACAATGCATTAACACATGTATTGAAAGTTAATGTGCTGGTGGTTAATCTGCATTATAATTTTAGTGCTTATGTCCTTTTATGTTTTGTTGTTGACTGAAATACCAAAATCCCAGAGGTGAAAACAACTTGGGAAGTGCTAAACTTCATTAACATAGTGTGATACCAGATATAATAGAAAAGTAATACTTGATTACTTATCCTGTAAAAAACAAAAAAAGAAACTGCACATGTGAGATCTACTTGGCCCATGAAAGACGATGACACCTATTGTCACTTTTAAAGACTCACTTTTCAAATGAATTCTGTATTTAGAATTTCTTTCTGCTAATGTTTGTATAGAAAAACCACTCAATTAAAAACAAGATGCATGCAAATGTGTTTTGTTACTGTGGCAACAACGGGTTGGAAACTAAACATGAAGTAAAGCATCTGTTGGAAAAGACCATGGACATGTTATATTACCCTTTTTAACTTTGAACTAAAACCAGTGTGATAGACAACTAAGGAACAAAATACACCGCATTTATAAAGCCTAAAATAAAGAATAAAGAATAGTTATACCTAGGATGGAATGGGCTACCTAGTCATATTGTTGATACTGGATCATTGAGACCCAACACACTTTTGAGATCAAGAATTATTTCCAGGCACGTGACTCCTCTCGGTCATACTTTTTCTAATGATCTGTAGTGTTGACATTATATTTGCTGTCAGTGTAGTCAACAACATTGAATTAATTCTCGAGCACATTTTCATCCTTGGAAAAAACTTGTGGCAGCTGGTTAAAGTCGTGTAACAGCAAAAGGCCCGTCAGAGGCTGTTTCGCTGGACAGTTAACACAAATATTTTGTAGCCTGTCACCATTACAGTGAGTGGCTATTTCTCTGTGTCAAAAATAATTATTAGAAAGGCAAAGGAAAATAAAGGCTACTCCATGGTTGTTGACTGTAGTTATTCCACAAATGTATTTAGATAACTGAATAACAGATGAGCACCTAACGATGAGTGAAATAAACACAGCGCTCCATGTGCATTCATATAGTATTCTGTCAATAGAAATAAAATGAATGGAAAAGAAAGTATTTCTTTAAATGTTTAAACACAACAGCTGGATTTAGGGAATCTCTTCCTGTATATCAATCAAGCTGTGCATCTGCTACTCAACAATTAGCTTGAAACTCCGCAATTCTGCCCTGTCATACTCTCTTTGGACTTGAATGAGATCTGGTGATGCGAAATAGTTTAGCACTCTTTAGCATAAACTTACTCAATGCTACATCTAAACTCTGGCAGTGGAGGTGTCTGCATGTACGTTACATACTGTAGATTACTTGTGTGTGTGTATATGTATGTATAAGTGTATATATACATATACAGTGACTATAGTAAGTATTCACCCTCCTTGGACGTTTTCAATGCCTTTGAAATCTTTTTATACCCTTCCCCTGATCTGTGCCTTTCCACAACTTTGACTAGGCTGTTCCAGAACCTTGATTTTATTCTTCTTTAACCATTCTGAAGTAGATTTTGATGTGTGCTTTGGGTTGTTTTTGTTTTGAAATGTCCAGTTGCACTTTAAACCAGGTTTTGTAGCGGAGGGTTTCAGATGATGCCAGTATCTTTTGGTATGCTGTGGAATCCATTTTACCATGTATTGGAACTAAATTTCCTGTGCCATTAGAGGAAAAACAGACCCATAGAAGGGTATTACCACCTCCATGCTGGACAGTAGGTATGGTGTTCTTTTCTTTGTAAGACTCACCAGACTTTCTCCAAACATAACAACTATCAGCGTGACCAAATAGCTCGTTTTTTTTTTTTTTTTCATAGCAGCACAAAACCTTCCACCAGAACTCATATCTTAATTCCAATGCCGTTTTGAAAACTTTAAGCAATTGTCCTTGTGACGTTTTCCTAAGAGTGGCTTTTTTCTTGGCCTGCGACCATTGAGACCTTCACCATGCAATACCCGACCTGTGGTTGAAATGGAAACCCTTGTCCCACTTGCAGCCAATTCACTTTGAATATCTTTGGCAGTCAGTCTCAGGTTGTTATTAACCTTCCTCACAATTCTTGTACTTGTTCTTGGTGAAAGAACCTTCTTTCTTCCAGACCGAGGGAGTGTTGTGACAGTATGTGACAAAGTGGCTGCGGTGCAGGAGTGATGCAGTGCGTGAATGAAACAGACAGAGATGATTGTAATTCGGTTTAGAAAGGATTTTATTAATTTTTTCAGGTCTGGCGACCAAACAATAATCCCCCAGCAATACACACCAATGTGTACTGCACGGGGTAAATAACAAGGGGATTGCGGTCCCAAATAATAAACAGTAATATCTGCCCCACAATAATACAAACACGGTCACCAGTCCTGGGTGCGTGCAGTAGTGCTAGTGATGGGTGATACAAGTTTATTTCGTGACAGTGGTGAAGTGTTGTTCCGGCTTTGTGCTGGCCAAAGGCGACAGCTCCGGAAATGTGTTAGCCGTCAGGCCAGCCCGTCCAAGGAACTCTGTTCCAGCTGCTTAGCGCCCTCACAGATCAGGAGGGTGATTTACAACCAAGAATCATTGTATTTCTGTCACACAGTACCATGAGTCTTGTACTTCTTGATAATAGAAACAATAGATGACATTGGGATACTCAAATGCTTGGAAATCTTATTGTATCCTTCTCCAGCTTTATGACAATAAATCATGTTTTGCCTAAGGCCAGTTTCAGACGGGTGCTCCAGAGGCGTACAAAACTCAATTGAAATAAAGTATGCGTTAGCGCCGTACTTCATTAAATTCAATGAACCAATTGGTTTCATACTGACGAACCGAAAGAGTATCGCACTCATTCCAAATCAATCTCCCACAGTGCATCGTAGACAAATGATGACATACGGTTATTATAAAGAAAAACTCAGTTATTTGAGAAGAGTAGGCCTACACAGCGCAGTTTGCTCGTGTCAAACAAATACACAGTTGAAAAAGTTTTGATCACATTTACCATAATTTCTTTCTCGTTTTTTGTAAAAAAAATTTTTTATTAATATCTATCAGTATTGGAGAAATAAAATATTTGATTCCGTAAAGGCAGATGACTGCATAAAAGCACCCAAACTCTGAAAATGGTAAATCGCAACAAAGGGCACACAGAACCCCATTTTTACATTAATTTAAATTATGAACATGAAATCTAAAAAAACAATTAAACTATATTTTCATTCATACCCAGTTTCCAATGAGCTTCTGTTGGAGATCTGGATTGCTGCTCCTTCATGGGCTCTGCCATGATTGATTCTGGCTGGTGATTAGAGTGGTATTGTGGGATACACAGTACTCTTTAGCATATCATTTGTTTACATTAGCATTAAGTGCAGCTTAGTTCAGTTTGCCGCTGGAGCTCCTTATGAAACCAAGGTGCACCAGAGCCGCTCGGAGCGGCAGAGGAAGGCGTGCT